>NW_005871264.1:63125-80529 GCF_000147115.1 Myotis lucifugus | reverse complement strand
TTCTTCCTTCGGATGCTCCAGCTCTGTGAAGGCTCGTTTACTGTCCTAGTATGTGCCATCCTACGTATTGGGAGGATCTACAACAGAGCCCTTGTGAATCATTTTATGCTTTCCTGCCTTACTGTAATTGCAGGCTTAGTACAGGCGTGCCTATAACCAAAGCTGCTGGAAGGAAGCAAGACCAAAGGTGGAAGGGTGACGAGGCAATTCTTAAACTCAGTGTATCTTAAACTTCAGAAAAAGTGGATGAACAACCATAAAATATTAATTCTCTTGTTCCTCTACTTGAGAATATTTGCTGCATAACAAAAGGCCAGCTGTGGACATTGTGTTCTAGCATTTCAATTTGCTACATGTGTTAAGAAGTGATTAAAGAGGACAATTTAGGTGACACAAACAAACGTTATTTAACACTTTATGATGCAAAGTCTCTTTTTGAGAACTACAAAATGGGGTGGAAGGCAGGAAGCTTTTATAGGATAAGAAATCAAGAACATGGGAGAGAAAAATAGAAGATATCTGACTGGCTGGGGCCACATTGTCAACCTTGTTTGGGGTAAGAAGGTCGAGAGTTGACTTGGCGTTCGGGAATTGGCCCACTGGATATACTGCTTTTCTGCTCAGGCAGAGCATTTTCAGGGACAACAACGTTATCTGAGTTTCAGTTTGCTCACATGGCACCCGGGCAGGAGCAATTCCACCTTGACCCCAGAAAGTTATTTCAATACCTGTGATTTTTTTAAATCACTAAATAACATTTCAGAATGTTTTCAGCCACGTGGCACTGTTGTGCGGTTATTGAGAGAGGTTATTGTCTACCATTGTTGTGGTTTGCTCCAGGTATAGCTTACCTTTCTGTCCGCACTCATTTGGGACATGTGAAGCAGTGAGAAAATGCTGTCAAAAAGTCAGTTGGCAAACCAGGAACATGCAAACCTTGGGAGGATAGCAAACAGATCGGATGACAGACTTGGGACCAGAAAGATTTTAACAGGCTTGAATTATGGACCAAAAACAACGCAGTAAAAACAATAATGATTCAGGTAAAGGCCTGTACCTGTGCATAATAAAGTAGCTGCTGAAGTGGGAAGAGAGGCTCACATTTACTGAATATCTTCTCGGTACGGGGTCCTCTTCAATGCTTTTGCGTATCTTGTTAATTTTGCAAATTATAGAAAAATCATAGCCTTGTCATATGACTTTTACCCAGTGGGGTAAGATAATGCAAGGTTACTGAGAACAAGAGCTGGGTGGGAGCTAACTATTAGATCGGAATTGATGTTATGGGTGGGTGCAGATCTTTGGGTTTCATTGTAATATGTGTGAAGAGATGCAGCACTGGGCTTTCAGGCAGCTCTATGCTGAGGTGCTGCATATGTAGAACTATCGCTAGAACTGATCAGATGATAACCGCATTGTCTTCCGCTGCCAAGACCGCTTAGGGAGTCCTGCTTCCAACTCTAAAGACTATTCTGTAGGTGAGAGAAGGGCAAATAGGGCCACCTTCACAAGAGAAAAGAGTGGAGTCTCATTTTAGATGGGGTACAAGTTCTAAAGTCACCACACTACAAGTTATGTATGGCAAACTTTATCTTTGGAAGTTCCTTAAATCGATTTTATATTGCCAGGACCTGGGGCACAGAAAGGTCAAAAGCTCCAAATTAGCTCCTTTTGTTTCACTGTGTATGTTTTCTATGGGTTCCCTTTCCCTGGCTCACCATGGCTCCTGTGGGAATGGTGAGTATAAATGAGGGGGAGAGGGGGGAGTAAAGGGATTTCTACACACACACCTTCATTGTCATTGTTTGGTGCAACACAGATACCATTGAATTTCTGTAAGTTGAATGAGCTTTCAGTGCAACTCCACTGTTACCAGGAGAGTAAGGAAGGCTTCAAAACTTTGTCATATAACTCAAGAAACTAAAGCTATTGAGCCTTAGGGCAACATACTTACAGAAGACCTCTTTGGAGAACGTCCAGTGAAAGAGGAATTAGAACAGAGGTGATAATTTTTCAAACAACTGGTAATGGCTGTCTGGAGCTTTGTATTAAAAGGGATGTGAGGCACATCCAAGACCAATGGGAAAGCATTCTGCTTGACAAGGATGTCCCTCCAACATGTGAAAGAAAGCCAGTGCCCAGGTGTTGCACAAGTTGGAACAGATATTAAGCTCTTGAAAGAGGGGTTCATATGGGGTTGGGAATGCTATTTTCTGTCATGTACACTGAGAAGTCAAATAGTCAATCTGGGGAGAGAGAGAGAGAGAGAGAGAGAGAGAGAGAGAGAGAGAGAGAGAGAGAATTTTCAGAAATGAGAGAATTTACCACCCCAAAGAGCATTCTTCTTCATTCCTGGTAAATTTCCACTTTTCATAATTCTCTCATAAAGAAATCCGTGCATATATCCTTCCAATAAATTTCCCTTTGGGGCTTTAGCTATTCATATAGTTTTCTGGCTTTTGTAACCAAACAATCCCTTAAGAGGTCTATGTCAGTGGGGACATGTTTCAATCCCATTTAATTCAATTCAGCCAATGTTTATTGAATGCCTATTATGCTTCTTATGCCTAATAATTTGGGTCCAGTTATGAGCCTTGCCTATGACTACTATCTATGGAAGATCCAACTGGAATTTCTGGCATAGGTAATGATGAGACATATATAAATAAAACAAGATAGAACACAACGAGAGTCCTTAGTTCTTCCCATCCATGTCTTATTTCTGAGTTTTTAGCTTTATGTTCAATCAGTGCTAGTGGGCAAGAGGTGTGGGTGGCAGTGGTGGAGACATAGCCCTTCTAATTATCATAAGTGCAAACCTGAGGGATAAGAGGAAGTTTGACACAGGAAATAGCCAGCAACAGGGCTCTCTGACGCTGAAGAACACAATCCAGTGAAGCCCTTTAATTAAGCAAAACTTTAAAAAAAATTGTTCAGAAACTACTGCCTTAATCTCTGAAGATAATGAACCTCACTTAAAGTCCTGAATTGACTCACTGTCCATAATGACTGAAATACAAGTAGAGCTTTTATCCCACAAAAACCATTACCAGGACGTAACCAATTAAAAAGTTAACCAAAACCCCTATCCCCAGTTAGAACCCTTACTTCTAGGGAGAGCCTGAGGGGAATAATAAACACACAATCAGTTTCTATTTGTGTTCTTACTGCAAGGTCCAAAGCAAAGGAAACCCAAACCAAGTCAGAAATTGGGAAGGAAACTCTTTTCATTGGCCACGAGCAGCCAAACTTCCTCTTCTGAGTTATCTGTGCAGAAATAACGACCCCAGAGCCGGTGCCACTGCTTTCCCCAAATTCCTCTGCTACCAGCCTCTCCAGAAAATGGTTTCTGCATAGCTCCTCGTGCTGCTTGTCTCTGAACTGAAGTCTTGAATAGTGTATCAGGCCAGCAAAGCTTGGGGCACATGCCTGGGCCCTACCTGCAACAGGTGCTGGAAAAACAAGCCATACCCCTCACTACTGAGGAGGCAGAAGTCATAAGGTGGGAAATTCTCCAAATTCAGGAAAGTTGTTCAAAAGATTCTACTCAGACAAAAGCATGCAAATGTCCATTACATTACCCAAAGGACTTATTCCTCCAGTCTAAAATTTAACTAATTAATAATCTAGTTTGGTAAAAGACTACCAAACCATCCCTCACCCCAAACCATTTTTCCCTTCTTCTTCTTGGTAATATAACTCTCTCCAAGTTTAGAAGGGCACATGACCACCCAGCTAGCAACTACATTTCCCAGCCTCCTTTGCAAATATGACCATGTGTCTGAATTCTCACTAATGGATGTAAGAAAAATATGGCATTTGTAGCTTTTCAATCTTTTCCTTAAAGTAAAGCAGCCTATACTTCCTCTTTTCTTCTTCCTTTTGTCCTTGAAATGGCAATAATTGGACCAATTGCATTGGATCTATTTAGGGATGCGTATGTTGATGTTGTCAGAACCAACCCACAAGCCTGGCTCCTGCACAACCTCACAGAGCAGTAGTTCCTAGGTGACTACAGGTTAGTACTGCCTTTCCAGCCCTATTAGAACACCTTTGGGCTGTTATATGAAAAAAAATAATTTCTCTATTTTTAACGTGATACGGGTTTTCTGTTTTCTTGTTGTTGATTTCAGAGAGGAAGGGAGAGGGAGAGAAAAATAGGAATATCAATGATGAGAGAGAATTATTGATTAGCTGCCTCCTGCAGTCCCCCACCAGGGACAGAGCCCCCAACCCAGGCATGTGCCCTAACCAGGAATCTAACCATGACCTCCTGGTTCATAGATCAATGCTCAACCACTGAGCCACACTGGCCAAGCTAACCTGATTATTTTTATGGGCTCTTTGTAACAGCAGCCAAGGCTCCACATTATCTAATATGCTTAGTCATTCAAGAGAGAGCATGTGTGTTTCTGGAGCTCTTGAGATGCCTGAAGTACTAGAGGTAGGCTCATAGGCTACTGGTATTTTGATTGCTGCCTCATGGTATCCTATTGCTGACAAATAGGAATCTGTGGTGGGTCTAAATGAAGTTCTAAATCTCTAGATCTCTAGAACAGGCCATGACCAGTGGCTCAGTTGGTTGGAGCGTCATCCCATATACCTAAAGGTTGTGGCTTTGATTCCCAGTCAGGGCACACACCTAGGTGGTAGGGTTTGATGCCCAGTTGGGATGCAACTGGGAAGCAACCAATAAATCTCTCTCTCTCTCTCTCTCTCTCTCTCTCTCTCTCTCTCTCAAATCAATAAAAACATATCCTCAAGTAAGGATAAAAAATAATAAAAATAAATAAGTAAGTAAATCTCTAGGTCAGTGCATGGATTATAGTTAGTAGCACTTACTAAATGCTAGCTAGTTCTCTGACCCTTCTTTCTCAGGAATCATGGTAGCTGAGTGTCCTGAAGGAAGATTGTCTTACTCAATAGGGAATTCTTGGAAATTCTCTGGAATGTTTCAAACAACTCTCACAGATGAGATCATCACATTGTTGTTACAGTTAGGTTCCAGCTTAAATTTACTCAGATAGTAATTTAACAAAGAGGAGGGGACTATGTTTGAGTCTGATTCTACATACTCCCAAAATATATAACTTGTTTGGGTGGAATGCTTATAAAGGTGGGGTGCCTGCCTTAGATTTGAATCCTTTTAGGAAGGAAACCTTTCTACAATATGTAAACGGACCGAGCCAAGAAAACTGCTGTGTAGATAATTATCTATCCATGGGTAGATAATCCTCCTGGCAGAAGGAGGTTCCACAGCATCACAGGAGGCACATGATGCGTAATGAATCAGGGAGAATCAGGTTAAGGAGAGAGGGAATAAAAGGAACCATCAAAAGACTTCTGGCAGTGACTGTCTGTAATTATATGTGAAAGTGTCCAATTCCCCCTTTAGGTTGAACAACCTGCTGGCCAGCCAGCCATTCATTAGTTTAGTGATGCTTATTGAGCACCGACCATATGCTACTGGGTGAGGCACTGAGGGCATAGCTGTAATAAAACAAAATCTATAAAATGTATGGAGAAAATTAAAGCAAGATAGGAGGTGGTGAGTGACAGGGATGCTCTCTTAGATAAGATGGTTGGTGAGGCTCTCTGAGAAGGGCAGATAAACAGAGACCAGAATAAAGTGAGGAGGGAGCCCTGTGGAGATATATATATACATACCTGGGAGTGCCAGGCAGGCCCAGTGTCAGAGAAAAAGGCTAAGGCACAGAAAGGAAGAAAGGAAGCTGGTGTGAATAGCGTATAGCAAGGCAGGAGGAAAGTCAGTGGAGATGTGGTTCTGGGACTAGCTAGTACAGGCCTTCTCAGAACTGTCCTGACCACTGAGCACAGGGGCTGGGTCTCACTCACTCCAAGTCCCCTCTAGTGGTTTAACACTGTAGATTCTCTGCAAAAAAAAAAAAAAAATGGGAGTAAACTGTGAATAAACTACTCTGGACCAAACACTATACAGGATCATTAGTTACACCCAGCCATGAGAAATCCCTATATAGTTTACTTGGAGATTTTGCCAATTCTCTGCACAGCTGAGCTTGTCTTTGGCAACCAACTAGTCACATTTGCTGCAATAAAAGGCTGATCCTTTTTATTTCCACATAACTGCTGATCTTGGAAGTTGGAGTGCAAATGCTCAAGATAGTAAGTGCCTGCAGTGTCATCAGAGCTGGAGCAGTGATGGCACAAGTCCATTTTGATAATCATTCTGACAGAGTCAGTAGGAACATTTGTTGAAAAATGACTTCTGTAGTTTATTTAGGAATATAGCGTCAATTACCCAGGAAATGCAAAGGAATGCTACCTGCACAACACACTCCACATATTGGCAGAAACATTTTTCACTCCCAGATTCTCTAAGGAAATTATGGAATGCCATAGCTTAGCTTAGAAATTTTCTTCAGTATATGTTAATTTAGTATTGGTTTTAAAACTCCAACCTCTCCCTTTTAAAGAAAGGCATTAAATGAAGGGGTTTTCTTTTTCCTGAGGCAAGAATGGCCTTTGACTCAAGGTTAGAGTAAGATACTCCATAAAGGACATTGAGGGCTTTGTGATGGCAACAGGAAAAGCCCAAGAAAAGAGAGAACCTTGCTGAAGGATACAAGCCTGACAGGGAAGGGTGGGCTCTGGTGAGGGAGGAGGGAGGAAGGCAAAGAGTGAAGAAGATGAAGGAGACCTGGAAGTGACTATTATTTCAAGAGATGGCCCTGATAAGCTCATTGTGGAGTGTGGCACTCGGTCAGTGACCTTTAACTGGACTCGGGTTACATTTGCTGTCAGTATTCAGTCATCAAGAAATGGTCCCATTCTTTTGAAAGACATGTACAAAGGACAGCTAGACTGAAGCCACGTCTGTAATGGCATTCAAGTTTTACCTGGTCTGTGTAACATCCATATAGGTATTTAAGGCCACTCTGCCTCTCAACTCCTACTAATTGCTATGCCAAGTAGGGTGTTGTGGTCCCCAATTTGAGCATAAGAATGGTGAGTGCTCAAATATATGGAGTGATGTAGCATGAAATGGGATGGTTTTAATTTCATTGAGACAATCTCTTAGAGATTTTATTATTTTAATATGTATTTGTAATAGTCCACAAATACATAGTTTGAATAGTTTCATTTCTAATATTTTCTTCATTTTGTTTTCTCTTCTTCCCCAGAAGAGGTGCCATCTCTTATATTTTAATTATTTTTAAAATAATTTAATTTTGCAATGCCATCAAGACCAAAAAAATATGTCAATTTAGTGAGGGAATATATTTCATTGCTTTAGAACATCCACATTTTGAAAAATAAACGTGTTTCTTTTTCTCCTTGGTCAATTTGGCAGCATGAAGTAACTTATTTGTGGCTGTTATTTGTCTCCACAATTTCCCTTAATAGTAGGTTTCACAGTCTTTATATTCATGAAGCATTTCCTTATGTCTGGACCAAATCCCTTTTGCTCTAATTTGAAGCCAGAGACTTTGTGGAGTTGCTCACAATTGTCTATTGAACAGACAAACACTTGGAGTTTGTTTTGAAAATTCACTTCAGCCTTCTCTTTACCAGGATATACAATACTGATCTCAGCAGCCTTCCTCAACAGCATTATAATGCATTCATGCTTATGTGTTCATATGCGACAGGACGCAGTTGACCAATTTCAGGACTCATTCAAGAAAAGCAATACAACATTTATTTGACTTAATCCTATTGCCCCTCATATTTGAATGGTACTTTAATTTGCAAAATACTTTTATAAACAAATTTTATCTCCATAACAGTATTATATTTTACCCATAATAAATCCATGAGATGAGTATTACTATTGTTTTCTTTTTTGCTTCTTCTCTTCAGATGAGGTCACTGACTCAGGTCACACTGCTAGTACGCAGGAAAGCAGAGATTCAAGTCCTGCTCTTCTGAGGCAAGGAGCAGGGGGATTTACACTACCCAGCAGTGCCTACTGTGTGCAAAGCCCTTTAGAGGTAAGGAAAATTTGGGGGAAGGAGATGGAATGAGTTGGGCTGAAGTGTTAAGCAGGGTTCAGATAGGTGAAAAGAAAGTCAGGAAAATTCCTGGTGTGAGGGGACCTGCCTATGTTGTACTAGAAAATCACATGCTAAGCTTATCTCTTCTCATAGCAGAGGGCATGACCTTGAGACTAATAAAGTTTCATGGTTAAGAACTAGGGCTGTGAAGGCCTAGATTTTAATCCTGGATTCACCAAGTTCTAGTTGCATTGTCCAGGGCAATTTTTTTCATCTCTTTTTGCTTCATTTTCTCATCTGTAATATGGGAGATTTAAATGTAATGATTCATGTAACTATATAACTAACATTAACTATCATAACACCAAAAATGCTAGAGACTAATAATATGTAGCATTTAGTAAGAATAGAAGGTTGATGGGGTATTCCTAACTCATATCTCAGTTTCTTCTTTCCAGAGGGCATAACATAATTCAAAAGCATTTTTAGCCTTGCCAGTGGTTCCTTGTGGTAAGGCATAAGGTCATTCTATTTTCACTCTTATTTTACAGGAAACTAAAGAATGATTTGGAACTGTTGAATAATAGTGAGTTCAATGAACCCAAAGTATACACACACACACTACAAACCAGAAGGATAGGAAAGTAAATCAACCTCTTATGTAGCCTAAACAGCCCTTTACTCTCTATCTTAGAATGCAGGTTTAGGGTATTTATTGTATACAATTTGCATTTTGTTTGAATGAAAATCACTATTTCAATATCTCACTTGTGTCCCCAGTCCTAAACTGGAGGCTAAATAATACAATTGGGGTCACAATGCACTCCCAGGGATTTAACCTGACCCTGAATACTCCCAACAAAATGTGTCATGCATGTGAGAAACCTTCTATCATGTGTACTCTGGATGAAAAATAATAAAATGAAATCAACAAATTAGGGGCCAGTGTGGAGGGCTTTTTTTGGAGAGGTGGGAAAAGCAAGTCAGTACATTTAGCTGTTAGGTTGGTCAGTGTCTCTACTTTGGAGTGGAAGAACCGAGCATCGCAAATAGCCCATTGCCATGGGTGAATGGCACGTGCATGAGGCTACTAAATACTCACGGCTCTGGTTCTCTTCCTCCAATGGCCTCCTTAGTGTGGTGAGAGGACAGTCATTTGGAATTGCAAGGGTAGTTTATCAGTTTTCTATGGCTGCAGAAAGAAATTATCACAAATTTAGTGGCTTGTAATGATGCAAATTTATTTATTTTATAGATAGTTCTATAGATGCAAATTTATTTATTTTATAGGTAGTTCTATCTATAGGCCTGCAGGTCTATAGAACAGAGGTCCAACATGAGTCTCATTGGGCTAAAACCAACATATTGACAGGGCTGCACTTCTCTCTGGAGGCTCTAGGGAAGAATCCATTTCTTCGCCTTTTCCAGCTTCTAAAGGCTATCCAATTGCTTGGTTCCAGGCTCTCTCTCTTTCTCTTTCTCTCTCTCTCTCCAAAGCCAGCAAACATAGGTATACTCATTATCATACCACATCACTCTGACCTATCCTATTGCCTCCCTCTTCCATTTCTAAGGACCCTTGCGATTACATTGGGCCCACCTGGAACATGGAAAATCTCTCTATTTTTAAGGTGAGCAGATTAGCATCTTAATTTCCCTTTGCCATGTAAGATAACATATTCATAGGCTTCAAGGATTAGTACATGGACATCTTTGGGGGGCCTAGTCCTGCCCACCAGAGTAGACAGTGGTACCAAAAGACATTCTCAAAAACATATGTTCAACTTATCCGCTTATAGTTAGATTATAAGCCTCTCTTTCGTCCCAAAATGTGTACTAAAGTTGTCAAGTCTACCAGATATGAACACCTTGGTGTCAGCACTTCTCTAGAACAGCAGCTCTGCCTACTGACTTGGAGAGAGGCAAGGAAATAAGACAAAAGAGAATCAAGACACTCAGCTTCTGTCACACAACCTTTTGTTCTTTGTTATGTACACTGAAGGCTTCTCCTGCTCATAATGACCATCACCTCACACTCCCAGGAATACCAAGAGCTTTTGTACAACGCTCTGTTGTGCTCTACCATGCCCACTTGCCATCCCCTCAGTCCAGCTAAAGTGGCTCATAATATGCCTGTTTCATCTCGTGTTGGCTTTCCCTCCTTCCTAAGTATTAAACTTTCATTTCCAAAATGCCTCAGGACAATAGCACTCCAACTCCAATCTAATTGAAAGAAAATAGATACATTCAGTTGTACCTTTAAAATTCAAGCGATCAATTCATCTATCCAGTTGAGTTGGGGTAATCAGAAAGGAGTAGCCAAAAAAAGTATTACAACTATTTCAGAAAAGTTAAATTTAATTCTTAAGTTATACATTAGCTTATTTTTAGACCTTGAATAGTTTTTCTTCATTCATTTTTCTTTTGTACCACAGTAAAGATCAAACCACTTACATCAAAGAAAATTATCTTGTTTGGTTTTTAATATCCTCATTCCACCAGAGGATACAACTCCACAAGTTTTCTTGGAAATATATTTTGAAGTTTGAAAGTTCTCTTGTCTGAAATGTATGCCTTGTCCAACCTAGTTTAACACAGAAGATGTTTAGTTACTTAAAGACACTTATCAATGTTCATCCTTGCTAGGTTTGCCAAATCTAAATCTGGAGAATAGAGATCATATTTTGATAAGAATTGTGCTAACAGTACTGCCCTGTAGTGTTTAATCTGGACTCCAATATTGTGTAAGTGCATGTGAGTGGTGGCATGTGCGTGCGTGTGTGTGTGTGTGTGTGCGTGTGTGCGTGTGTGTGTGTGTGTGTGTGTGTGTGTGTGTGTGTTCTTCTAAAAACAGAATTACCAGAAAACCTTATCCATATGGGACATCTGGAAATCCTGCCAAATTCCTCTTTTTTCCAGATCAAATAATCCCAGTCCCATTTAATTTTGCTTCAAAAATTCAGATTTATAAACATCAAAATGAATCATTAATGGAAGCAAGAGCCACAATGGCATGCATATGTAGCTAAGCACCTAGGGTGACTTAGAGTCAGGCTTTCCTGAAAGCTGGAGGACAAATAAATGGCTTTTTTGTTTATTTCCTTCTAGCATTAGAAATCTATGAAACAGCACCAAATATACCAACAGATATTTGAGTGTCCAGTGGATTTTTAGCACTAGCCCAGGATCTGCGGACCAGAAAAGTAACTTGAGTTTTGTGACCAAGTTAAAATATGCACATATAGGACCTCTGCCAGTGGAGCCATTGACATGTGATAACTCAGGCTGCCCATGAACCCAGGGCTTCAAATACGTACTTGCGGTTCTTTTTCCCAAAGGAAGTTTTTGATTGACTGAAGATGTTCATCGTTTAAATGTGAGCTTCTGTCTCATCATGGGTGTCCCACCTATAGAGTATTACTTTAAATATTTGTTCATAAACCCTGTCATTATTTTATGAAAAGCTCCATTATATTGCGTTGCTTTTGAACGAAAAGCATTACTTTATTATCCATGAACATTTAAAATCTGCCACAATTACTTATAACTCTGTTATAAAGTTGGGAAGTGGCCCAGGGCCTCTCTCAACCTCTGGGAGGACCTGTGCATACAAAATCCTGTCTTGGCGTCTGAGCCTTTCAGTAAGACCCCACGGGCTCCCGTGTGTGGCTCTATGCCAGTTTCCAAAAAAGCAGGGTCTGCCTTTATTGGCCTGCGGCTCTGATGGCCTTTGATCAAGCCATTGTACCAGAGCAGCCAAGATATAAGGCAAGATGTGGCCTTTCAGTAACCTTCTTTCTTTGTGTGAGAGTAAGACAAGTTAATTGGGCTTGGCCGTACAGATGACCCTTTCAAGTCAGGTAAAATGAGACTGTTGTGCTTATCACAGGTAGATAACCATTAATATCGCTTGTACTGTCTATGGGAAGAGAAAGGGGCTTGTTTGTTTTAAATGTTTTTCAAGGAAGGCAACAAAGATTCCGGGGGGGTGGGAGCGGGGGGTGTTGCCCGGCCATCTACGGAAACAATGGTGTCATTTGAAGGGTTCACAGAGCATTGAAAGGTAGAGAACACACTCCCATTGATGAATTATTATTATCGATAACCCCGTCTTTGTCCTTTACTTCACATAATTGTCAAAGTTCAGACTGTGGGTCCTAGTGTAACCACTCTAGCATTCTCTTTAGAAAGCTACCTCTGCAAAACTTGCCTTCTTGTATTTTAGTAGGGATGGACTCTCCCGGGCAATCTGAGCTGCTGTTGTTTATGCTGTATTAAACAATCTGTTTGCTCACAATATATGCTGGAACTCTTTTCCCCCTTTGTGTTAGTTTGATGCTCTTTGTGAGGGGCACCAATGGCCATATCTGTGTTCACTGAGGGCGAGGGAGACCATATGGGGGATCATCCCCATAAGAGGATCAGTCACTCTTTATTAAACAAGCTTTCCAGGATTGGGAGCTGGCACCATCCTCTCCTCTTCCCTGTAGAAAACCAGGGAGTTTCATGGAGTCAAAGGCCATTTGAGGGATATGACTTTGGTGTACACACTATTCATCTGTGTTGCTCCTATTCCCATTTTAGCAGTTCAGAATCTAACGTTTTTTTCTTTCAGTTTATTAAAATATATTTGAGCCCTAACCGGTTTGGCTCAGTGGATAGAAAGTCTGCCTGCAGACTGAAGGGTCCCAGGTTTGATTCCGGTCAAGGGCATGTACCTTGGTTGCGGGCACATCCCCAGTAGGGAGTGTGCAGGAGGCAGCTGAATCAATGTTTCTCTCTCATTGATGTTTCTAACTCTCTATCCCTTTCCCTTCCTCTCTGTAAAAAATTAATAAAATATATTTTTTAAAAAGAAATATATTTGACATACAGCACTGTGTAAGTTGAAGGTATACAGCATAATGACTTGACTTACATACATTGCGAAGTCATTTCCACAGTTAGTTAACATCCATCATCTCATATAGATACAAAAATTTAAAAAAAAATGTATTTTTCCTTGTGATGAGAACTTTTAGGACCTACTCCCCGGGCATCATGTGGTATATTATGTTCCTGGCACTTACTTATAACAGGAAGTTTGAATATTTTGACCACCTTCATTCAATTCTCCTCACTCCCATCCCCTCTCCCTGCCCCCACCCCACCTCTAGTATCCACAAATATGAACTCTTTTTCTATAAGTCTTGTTTTATTTTGCTTTAAGATTCCACATGTAAATTAGATCATATAGTATTTGTCTTTTTCTGACTGGTTTATATCACTTCAGCATCATGCCCTAAAGGTTCATCCGTATATCCATGTCATTGCAAATGGCAGGATTTCCTTCTTGTTGTGGCTGAATAGTACTCCATATATATCACCTGTTGCTGGACAGATAGGTTGCTTCCATGTGTTGGCTGTTGTAAATAATGCCTCAATGAACATGGGAATACAGATATCTCTTTGACATAATTTCATTGTCTTTGAATATATACCCAGAGAATCTAATTTTAGAATAAAAAAGAAAATAAAAAGAAGAGAGAGAGAGAGAGAGAGAGAGAGAGAGAGAGAGAGAAAGGCAAGTAGAAGAAACAACCAGAGGAGGTTCTGAGGCAGCCAGCACTGGGTTTCTGCTCCCTGTGAACACAGTCCTGGTGTTAGGGGCATGATTCCTGGGTTGATGTTATGTGCCTTACATTAGTAAAAAGAGATTTCCAAATAACTCCAAGATTTACCAGTAAAATTAGAAACAAAAAAATCTGAGATTTTTTGTTTGTTTTGTTTTGTTTTTGTTTCATTGTTTGTTTTGGGGTTGGTTTTTTGGCCTAGCACTAATGAAATTTCATTATGATAGTATTGGCAGGACTTGAGAAAAAGTTTTGTCCATTTACCGTTCTAGGCTTTATGAATGGGTAACATTTATTTTGTAGAACAAGTGGACAATGCATATCTAATGGGCAGTAATGCAATACCTACTTTTGGAAACATATCTTAAGAAAACAACTCAAGAAGAGAAAATCATACTATTGGAAAGTGTCTCTAAATAAAGAGATAAGCTTAGAGTAACATTACATATACTGTCCAAAGCTGGAAAGAATTTCCAACAATAGAGGCTAAATAGATGATAAAAGATCAGTACTGTGAATATTAGGCATTTATGAAAATAATAAGTCTGATGGGTGAACATAGAAAAATATAGTATAAAGTAAAAAATAACATCAAATTCTGTATATACAAAAGACCAAAATTATTAAATAATTTGTATATATATTGAAAGGGTCTGTAAATAAGTGTGAATAAATTCTTTGAGTTATTTTTCTTTTAGAATTTTCTGATACAATACTGAAAAGCTTATTTAATCATAGATAATTTACAATAAAATTAATTCATGTTTAGTGAATGGTGTTTGTTGCTGTCTATGTGATTATAGACGATGTGATTATAGAAGATTTTTAGGCATCAAACTTATACCATAGAAATTCTTTTGGCATCAGAGGTTTTAAGTGTAATGTATCTGATATGCTTGAAAAGATTAGGATGCTAGATTCAGCATCCTCTCCTCACAGCATGATCAGTGGAAAAAAATCTTTTTTCATCATCTGATCAAAACAGTTACCATGTGCAGTTTCAGAAAAATAGTGAAAGTGTCTCATATAGTTAAAACAGAATCAGTTCTCACCATTTTTAAAGTTCGCTCAAGAGCTTTTAATATTGTTCCAAATTCAATAAACTAAGCAAACTAATAAGTATACTGTGAGTAGGGCATAATCTTATTAACAAAGCAAAAATTTATTTGTCAAAGTTTTGTGTGAGACAAATGTGCTTGCATGAAGACATTGGTTTACTTCTTTGTTGTTTATGGAAGTCGGCTCCTCTCTTTTGATAGTAAGCAACTTGAAGGACAATTTGCTTTTACATCATTTATACCCCCACATATGTGCTAGCACCTAGCACATAATTGGCATTCAATAAATATTTGCTAAATAAATAACAAATGAACAGCCCAAGCCAAATTTTAAACAGATCTTTCCCTCTTTTAATTTCTGCGTACTGTGATATAGGAGAGTTTGTTTAATAAAGCAACACCAGCATCTTTGATTAAAAGCCAAAAAGGATTCAACATTTAATAATAGAGTAAATGCTACCATGTGCAGAGCCTTCTACTTTTATATTTTATGGACTTCTGGATTGTTTTAATTTTTATTATCAAAACATATTACTTCTATAATTTAAAAAATAAGATAAAATAATAGATTAAAAATGTTTCGTTTAGGCATGAACATTCACACTTTGGGAATTTGTTATTCCTAAGGGGGTGGAGACAAATGGAAGTTTCAAGGGTGCTGAAGCACAGAAACTGTTTCATGTAAATATTAAGATTCCCATAGCTAGAACGTAGAAAAGTTAGGTTGACCCAGATCTCCCCAATCCTTGCTAAAGCAATTAAAGAGAACCATGTTTTCCTCCAACTTTAAAGTAATAGATTATTTTCACTAGACCCCGGGGGAGAGGGAGACTGGAAATCATGCTGTTTTGCACTTCTTGAGAGTTAGTTCAACTTTCCTTAAGGGAAGGGAGAAATATTTTCCTGGCCAGTGTGGCTCAGTTGGTTGGGCATCGTCTAGTGCAATAAAATGTTGCTGGTTCGATTCCCCATCAGGACACATGCCTGGGTTGCAAGCTCAGTCCCCGATAGGTGGAATGTAGGTGTCATGTAGGAGGCAGCTGATTGATGTTTCTCTTCTCTTTCAATATCTCCCCTCTCTTCCTCTCTCTCTAAAAACCAATTTTAAAATCTTTAACAAAGAGAGGAGGGAGAAACATTAAAATATTAAAGAAGGACAAGTTATATCCTTTTTTTTCACCTAGCAATTTTGTTCCAGTTTAGTAAGGACAAACAAGACTGTTTGTTGCTAAACCTACCTACTAGTCTCAAAACTGTGGCTAAACATTGATAAGGTTTCACTCTAAAATTTAACTTATGGTGACTTAAAAATGAGTTAAATCTTCCCACCCCTTAAGTGTGGGCTGGGCAAAGGGATGTTCTTCCATAGAGTACAGAATGGAAAGGGGGAGAGGGTAACTTTACAATGGAGACATCCCACAAACACCCAAGTGATCCAGGTCAACAACAACTGTGATAAGTCTTGCAGATAAAATGTACCCTTGAGATAATGTGATGAGACAGCACTTTACCTCTGTGATCTTTCTCCTAAAAAAGCACACCTTTATTTTAGTCAAATCATGAGAAAAACATCAGACAAATCTCAATTGAAGAACAAGCTACAAAATACCTCACCAGTATTCCACAAATTGTCAAGGTCATCAGAAACAAGGGAAGTGTGAGGAACTCACAGCCAAGAGTTGCCTAAGGAGACATCACTAAATGTAATGTAGTGCCCTGGATGGGATCCTGCCTGGAACAGAAAAAGACATTAGGTAAAAACTAAGGGAATCTGAATAAAGTATGGGTTTTAGTTAATATCAGTGTATTAAAATCGGTTTATTGGTTATGACAAATATATCATCTACACCAATAAAAGAGAAAGATGCAAATTGACCAAACCTTTGCGACGCCCACCAGCCAATCAGGAGTGTGTATGCAAATTAACCCAACAAAGATGGCGGGGTAATTTGCATACACAGGTGCCGAGCGGCCAGGGGCGGGACAGGATGCTTGCATCATCGCCATCGATGACGCAGGTGTTCCGCACCGCCCCCGGCCATTCCAAGCCTCTGGGCAGCGTGGGAAGGTGGAAAGGCAGCTCCAGGCCAGAACGAAGGCAGAAAGGCAGCTCTAGGCCGGAGTTGAAGGCGGAAAGGCAGCTCCGGCTGGTCGGAGCGAAGGCGGTGCCAGCAGCCAGGGGAAGGAAGGCCCATTCTTGCACGAATCTTCGTGCATCGGGCCTCTAGTAGTAACATAAGATATTAATAAGGTAAACTGGGTGTAAGGTACTCAGAAACTCTCTATAGTATCTTTGCAAGAAAAGATTCTGTAAATCTAAAACTATTCCAAAATAAAGGTTTAATTTTGAAAAGTAAATAAAGTAGAAATAAGGGAGGGACAATTTAATATACCAATGTTAGGGACTAAAGATTTTTTCAAGCATGAAAGTTCTAATTGTCTGAGAAATATATACCAGTCTTTTTAGGTTAGTATTAATCTAAAACTATTCTTTTATGACATACTCTCTCAATGAATTTAAATACAACAATAAAAAAGAGTTACATCCTTTTTTATTGTACTTAAATTCATTGAAAGAGTATGTCATAAAGAGATCTTGGAACTAATATCAACCAAAATCTTTATTTTATGAATGAGCTAGTAAGGACTTGGGAGGCAGAGCCAGAAGGCTACCCAAACCCCCTAACTCCATGCCCCAAAACTATGAAGATCAACCTACAACAGTGGTTCTCAACCTTCCTAATGCCACAACCTTTAA
>NW_005871264.1:46320-62680 GCF_000147115.1 Myotis lucifugus | reverse complement strand
TGCTGGCCTGGTTGGCCCCAACTGCCCCCCCTGCCAGCGGTGGTCACCCCTCACGGACACCCCGCTGGCCTGGTCACCCCACGCAGCCTGCTGTTCGGTCGTTTGGTTGTTCTTCACTAATCCCCCTGCTGGCCTGGTCATAGGCAGCTATCTTTGAGGGAGTGAGGGTCAATTTGCATATTACCACTTTATTATATAGGATTCCTAAGGAGAGATCAGTGTCACAACCAGAAATTTGTTATAATTGCCCAGAATTTCCCAATAACATAAAATTTAAAGTGACCTAAGTATCAGCATAACTAACTAAATATAGGACTTTAAAAATCATTAATATTTCTTCATCCTTTGCTTTAAAGCTACTCTAAATCCCAGGAGTCTCAGAGGAGACAGGCACATGTGGACTACTACTGGCTCAAAGTCTGAGCAAGTTTTCAACATACCTCAGCACATATCAGAAAGAGAAAGCACTTACCATACCTTTCAGCCACGTGTGCTCCACCTCAGTGACCTCAACCTCAGGGCAAGAACATTCTTCTTTATTCTCCAATCATTTCTTGGAGTGACCGAGAGTCTCTGATGATGTAGCTAAAATGCCTTACTCGAGGCCATCTTCTATGTTGTGCGAATGGCCCATTGTACAACCAGCACAGTCACCCACGACTGTCCTGCTCGGGATTGACACTAAGGCAGGCATGAATCAGAGTTGACGTGTAAACTCAGAAGAGGTCTAAGTGTTCACTTCTGTAGCTTTTGTGATGGCTAAAGCTCTTTGCTGTCTAGCTTTTTCAACATGTAGATAAATTCTGTTACATAATGATTGTTTTAATAAGTTTATTATTATTAAAAAATACATGCAGGAGCCCTAGCTGGTTTGGCTCAGTGGATAGAGCGTCGGCCCACTGACTGAAAGGTCCCAGGTTTGATTCCAGTCAAGGGCACATGCCCTGGTTGCAGGAACAATCTCCAGTAGGGGCGTGCAGGAGGCAGCCAATCAATGATTCTCATCATTGGTGCTCCTATCTCTCTCTCCCTCTCCCTTCCTCTCTGAAATCAATAAAAAATATATATTTTTTTAAAATACATGCAGGAAGTATGCTCTGATATTCCTTCATAATTTTTATGTCCAGCAAGCTTTCTAAGCCCCTCCTACTTTCTCAAACAAAGGAGCATGAACATCCTTGTGCTTAGGCAAGGTTACTCGGTTTTGTAACACCTCTGGGAACCCAGTGACTCTGTGCTACAGACAGGTCAGGTTTCTTGACTCTGGATACTTTTGTAATAATTTAGAATTGTGGGAATCACTTCTTATTATTAAATCTAACATTTCAAGCCAATTAAAAATAAAGCCAGCCATTATTAGGTGCCATGAAAAAAATGCAT
The DNA here is from genome assembly GCF_000147115.1 of Myotis lucifugus. Lineage (NCBI taxonomy): Eukaryota > Metazoa > Chordata > Mammalia > Chiroptera > Vespertilionidae > Myotis > Myotis lucifugus. The sequence continues at coordinate 61,300 of NW_005871264.1, read as the reverse complement.
GATATCAAGTATTGTATGCAAAGATTGTGTCTGGGATATACACACATGTACTACATCTGAAATATTAGAACTATTTTGCCATCCAGGAAAGATGTAGTTTATCCTTACTGAGAGCTTCTGAGTTATTTTCACCTATAAAAAGGGTCAATAATGTTCTTAAATATTGTTGTAAAATATCATGCCAACACAAAATAATGTAGTAAGTGTTTTCAGTGGGGAAAACACTTCAGTTTAACATGTTTCTACATGTTTCTACAACTCCAGGCCCTAAAGGAGAATAAGTAGCTACCTTGAGTTGGCTGACTCACCACAACTATTCTAAAGTAGAATAAGTAGTCACATTGACAAGATTCACTCATAGATCAATAAGCAGATATCACAGAGTCTACTCTGATTAAATCTCCTGTGCCTGGACTTCTTAAATACAGGCTGCCAAGACAGTCCAAGATGAAGTAGGTCAGAGAATAAGCTACTGTGCTACTGCCTAACTTTTCTATTGGGTGTCACAACCGTCCACTTATAGCCAGCTGGATCCAGTTTATCAGATCCAAAATAGAATAATGAGCACCTTTTATATGGAAGGAAAAATATTCTCCTGTATCAGATAATGCAAAGTTACCTTAGAAAAGGATTTTATCAAGAGACATTTTCTTTCAAAGGTGTCATGCTATTTTGTTTCTTGTGACACACTCCAGCCAAACAATAATTAACATAGTCTTTGCTATACAAAGATAAATCGTCAGCTAAGGAGACCATTTTCAAAGCGACTGTGTAATTTCCTCCCAATGTGTATTTTATGTTGGATATATAGATATAGATATAGATATAGATATAGATATAGATATAGATGTAGATATAGATATAGATATAGATATAGATATAGATATAGATATAGATATAGATATAGATATATGAAAGATGACACCTGAACACACAGAGAGCCATAGTGTTCCATATCTTAGACCGGTGCTATCCAATAAGACTTTTTGTAATAATGGAAATATGCTATGTCTGTGTTATCCAAAATGGTAGCCATTAGCCAGACACTGGGCACTTGAGATGTGGCTAGTGTGACTGAGGAAATGCATTTTCGTGGTAGTATTTAATTTACATGTAAGCAGCCACATGTAGTTAGTGGGTACCTCAGTGGGCAGGGCAACTACAGACACCAGGTTATATCCTCTCTGGAGGAAGTATGGCACCTGGATGAGGGTAAGCACTAGTGTAAGTACAAAAAAAAACCCACAAATGTGGAGTTTGGAGAGTATTGGGCTTTATGCCCATTGGCTATCACCATGAAATCTCTGCAACTGTAAAAATAGGAATTTGTGACATCAGAGAAAGATGTACTTCAATAAACATCTGAGAGTATTTTTCGGAACTCTATATGAACCATGTATTCCTATTTAACCAACAAGAATTGTACCTTGTATGTTTTTTAGAATTCCTCTGTCTATTGGTTGCTCTGTAATCTTGATGGTCAACTTGATGATGCTGATTTTAAACTAACATTTTTTTAATATAAAGAATTTTATAAAGGTTCAAACACTGCTAATAAATAATGTAATCAAGTCCTGATTAAGGGACTTGATTATCTAAGTTACCTAAAGTTTCATGCTCATATCAAGTTCTCTGTACTAAGCCTTTTTTGTCCATACTAAGCCTAAGTAGAGATGTCAAGGAGGGAGTTGAATGTACAAGTCTGTAATTCAGGAAGAGCTCAGGACTATGGTTTACATACCTTCCCTTTAATTTTCAAGGAATAACATACTATCTAAATATTCACATTATTAAAATTGTAAATTCCTTTAAGAGACTGCCTACAATAAAGCTCCTATCTTCAAGTCTTTTCTATAGCATTTTACCCAGTTCCATATATCATTGTTTTATTAGTTTTATTAAATCAGATTGGAATCAAGTGGCATAAATACATTTGCATTGCCATTTTAATAGTGCATCTACATATTTTATATTAGTACTAGAGGCTTGATGCACGAAATTCGTGCAAGGGCCTTGGCCTCCCACCACTGCCATGGCCAGGGGCCTCTGCCGCCTCTGCTGCGGTCCCCCATCCACTGGGACTTTGTCCGGAAGAAAGGACATCTGGTCTAATTAGCATATTATGCTTTTATTATTATAGATTCTATTTGGAACAAAACTTGTGGATAATAAAAATGTCAAAGTTCCATAAATAGCCCATTCATTTCAAACTGTTAAAATTAGCAAAATTTTAATAAGTGAATAAGATTTGACATTTTTAATAGTTCTTTGGAATTCATTTTAATGAGATTTGAGCTATGGTAACATGTGAAATATAGTTAATGATAGCATATGTTGCAAAGTATATTGATTTTTTTTCCAACACACTTAATAAAAAAAAAGCCAAACTTATACAAAATGCAAAAAGAAACTTCTGAAGTTGTTAATCCACCCTCCCATAGCTAAGTTAAAGACAAAGATACAAATGACCCATTCTAAATATCACTTTATATGGTCGTTTTAGCACCCAAAGACCTTTAGACACAGCCACATTCAAAATAAATGGAAGTACTAAATTCATTCTAAACACATTCATGTTAAAAGCCATACTTTTCAATTAATTTTAAAACATATATTGTACAAATTTTCTTTTTCACGGAGTCTTTAAAAGTGGCACTTTCATTTTCTCATGTGTTTCAGATGAACAAAATTAACTAAACCTTCTCTAAAATTCTGAAGATAAATCAAAGGCAGTTAGCTTTCTCTTTTCTTAACTCACTAAAGATTGGGATTTTGCTGCCACCTGTTGACAATAACTGCAAATAATAAATCTTGTCCAAATTCACAGACTTCATAGTTAAAAAAAATCCTTAGAAATCCATCCATACTACTTCCTTCATTTTATGAATGATGAAAGGGCTCAGAAGGGCTAAGCTACTTTCCCAACGTAATTCACAGGGCACAGATCTGAGCCTAAAATTTAGATTTGGGCTGGGGAATTCAGTGTTTGTTTTTCTATACCAGTTATTATCACTGTTTATGTGGCAGAACATCGGAAATGCATGGTGCTCTTTGCACAAATAATGAACTACTGATGGGCTTAAATCCACTACATTCATTCGTAATACTTTTTGCCATATGGAGGAACAAGTCTATGCCTCTCTAACATACCATAGCAAGGAGGTCCATTTGATGTGGCCATCAGACAAGTATGGGCAAGCCTGGAAGTTGGGTCAGGTGGAGTCACCAGGTGTCTGTTTGCAGGAGTGACTGACAGGCTTTCCGGGAAAGAGTTGATCTTTAGAAGAGAAGCGGGCTGAGGCCCACATGTCTGGCCCATATGCGTCACAGAGCGGCAAAAGGCTCATGTTTGCGTCGGAAAGAGAAAGAGTTGAAACAAAAGTGTCAATGAAAGCTAAAAGAGTTTTCCCCACTGTGGGCATTGGCTTCCTAAGTGAAAGGAGACAGCCCCCTTGAGGCCTCAACCCATTTTACAGGTGCATCATCCCTCTGGAGGGGGCATGCATCCCTTCAACACAGGCATCAGGGCTTAGCAGGAACTGCCATGCAGTCAGGGCAAGGACAGAGGACACATGGCACCTGGCTGACCATATTGATTAGCACTTAGCAAATATGTCCTGCGACTCCTAGGATAGCTGAGAGGGAAGGCTTTAAGGGATTTGGAGTTCTCTTGATTGCTGATGGCACCATAGCTAGAGAAATGTTGTTTGGTTTCTATCACTCTCAACACCAGGTTAGTGCCACACATTGGCAGTTGTTCTTTTAAACATTACAAATCTGTTGAAAAATTATAGATAATTAACTTTTTAAAACTCTAGCAGTCATGATAGCCTACCCTAAAGGGAACATGGTTGATCTTAAAATACATTAATCTCTTTAAGCCTTTGTTTTCTTATATATAACAATTAGAAAATTATTAAAGCTACTTTTCCTACTTTCCTGAGAAAAGAAAGTACTTTAAAATTGTAAGACTTATTTAAATAGAAGGTAATGTTTGTTAATTTATCCTTTGCTTCTTATTGATTTGCAGTTGAGTGTGACCATGTGCATTCCTTTGGTCAATAAAATATGAAAAACTAGTGTGTATTTCGCTACATTTACTTCACCCTAACATGATGATTATGGAACATATGTTAGGATGGAGCCTCTTGTCAGCCTGGATCAGGTCCCTGAGTATCTACACATGAACAGAGCCCCCTACTGAGCCATACTGTACATGGGGTATGAGGTAGAAATACACTTGGTGATGTAAGCCACTGAGATTTGGGGATTATTTGTTACCACAGCATTACTTGGCCTATCCTGACTGATCCAGGGGCCTCACTAGGATAACTAGGACACAAATGTAAAATATAAAGAAACAACATGACTCAAGTAGAAGTGACTGAAGGAGGGCTTCTTGAAAGAGATGTTTTAGGGAAAGGTTTAAAAAAAAGACTAACAGAATAAGAGATGAGCATTACTAATAAAGGATTATTATGTTCATATAGCTAGTCAATTTGAAATATGGCTATAAATTAGATGGTCAACAATAATTATGTGATGTTTATAGATAATATCAAAGTACTAATCTCTTATACTCTATAATACCTAAATTGGCCTTAAAGAAAATAAATTATTTACCCGAATTTCTATGAGGCTTGTATATTATATAAAGAGAGTAATAAAAATTCTTACATGAAGCTTTCCTTTTTCTAAGTAGCACTTATATTTTATTTATCATGCCAGTGGAGGTCTCTATGAATTAGAAGCACAACTATAATTTTAAAATATTTGAATTTGTACAAAAACGAGACAGACCCAAGGACATAAACAAATAAGTACAAATTTCTCATCCCTCCTCATCTCTGCTGAATGTCAGTTTCAAACTCTTGATGAGGAAAGGTGCCTCCAAGTCTTTATTTTACCACTTTCATCCACACCTTCTCGGTGTGATGAAAAATGACCCAGAAGATATTGCTGAGTGAAAGGATACCTTACCAGGGTGACACAATGAAAGAGAGAAATAGCCGAACAATGAGGCCTTTGATGTTGAGCCCTGGGATTTCCCAACAGCAAATAGGACTAATCAGTAGTTATGAAAGTAGTAGCTCCAACTCCCATTAAAACAACACGCACGCCTCTTTCTGTAACTCCGAAGGAGCAGCCCCAAGGAGAGCAGCTCATGGCGCTCTCCAACCCAGACAGGTTGAACTTCTTTGCCCTTCCTGCGTGCAACATGAAGAAAGCATCTACGCAAGGGAAATATTTTTGTTGGCAGTCAGATCAGAGCATGTTGACATCCCTGTTTTTAACAATCCACTGGTCAGTCTGGGTGTGGTCACTCGTTTTGAAAGCTGGGTCTTGAGGAAGTAGGTCAAGTGAGCCAATGTTGTTGTGTTCTCCCGAATGGGACTACATCCTTGCACGCAGCCTGTGTTGCTTTGGAATCAGTGTCTTGCTGATAGAGGGTGCCACCTACTGATTCACCAGCCAGCATTTCTGGTTGCCCCAACTGACCAACAGGGCTGGGCGAGCAAACAGCCTGCTGTGCTGAGAGTCAGAGGAGACTGCTCCAAGTACCGAAGGTAGGTGAGGAAAGACTGGTGAGTAGAGTTGAGGTAAATAATCTAAGGAGACCTATACAGGAATTGAAAGAAGACAAGGACCAGAGGCAAGCAGACAAAGGGCTTTGAGGGGAAAGTGTAAACAGTCGTTCTGATTAACAGTCCACCAGCTCTTCCCTCCATTACTGTAGCTGAGACTGCAGCTCTTCCCCAGATCCTCTTCTTCCTGGCATAGAGTTGGGCTCCATTTTCCAGATGCCTCTCAGCGAATGTAGCCAGGAGACTCCATTCTGACTGATGAGCTGTGAGAGGAAGCACGGTATGCTACTTTCAGGCCTGGCCCATAAAAACCATCTACTCAAATCTGCTTTTCCCCTTCTGTGGTGGGGACATTGGAAGCCATGTGTTAAAGACAGCTCAGCTGCAGCCATCCTGGGTCTGTGCAAGGAGTAGAGTCCACCTCCTCCTTTCCTACCCCTGGTGACTGACTTGAAACCACTCAGTCCTGTAAAGTGAGAAAGAAACTTCTTTTCTCAGGCATTGAATTTTTAAGTTCTTTTTGTTACTGCAGCAAGGCCTACCCTGACTCGTATTGTTTTTTTCACATCCATGACATTATCTGACACAAAGTATGAAATATGTTTATTATAAAACCAGTGCACAATTCTCCTAGTTCCCTACCAACAATGATTATATGAGACCTGGATGATTTGAGCAGTTTTCTTCTCCGGCATGAGTCATCTCTCCTCATTCCCACATTGCTCCGTGTGTTCCAAGAGAACAGAAGCAACATGATCCCTCAAATGCATCTTTCTCCCTCAGCTCTCAGTATTTCCATAGGATGCTCCATGAAACATTCTTCACCTCCTGCCTCACCCCCATCTCCTGGTCTGTACCTGGTTAATTCCTACTCGTTCTTCTGGTTGTGGCTTAGACATTATTACCGTGAGGAACCCATCTCTATCTCTCCAAGACTGCATTAGGTGACCTCTGTGCTCCCAGGGCACCCTATCCTACAGGTCCTACTACACTAGTCTCCCATCGGAATCTAGGCTCCATGAGAACATGAACTGTGTTTGTGATCTTCATAACTGAATCTCCACCTACTAACTTGGTACTCCCACTCAATAGATATTAATTAAGTGAAAGACTTACTTCTGAAGTAGCTATCAAAATGCTAATTTAGCCCTAGCTGGTTTGGCTCAGTGGATAAAGCATCAGCCTGTGGACTGAAGGGTCCCAGGTTTGATTCTGGTCAAGGGCACATGCCTGGGTTACGAGCTAGGCAACCGATCAATGACTCTCATCATTGATGTTTCTATCTCTCTCTCTCCCTCTCCCGTCCTCTCTGAAAGCAATAAAAAATTTTTTTTAAATGCTAACTTAATAATCTGAGGTAATGTTTGAAAATAACACAATGATCTTATGCCTTTTTATGATTCCACAATTTAATTCAATTCCTTGTACATGGGTGTTACCTATACATATTTGTTAAGTGACAGTTTTCTTTGAGAAAGACTTATGTTTTATTATTTAAGGGAAAACTGGGTGAAGTTTTGATGCCTTACCCAAAATGTGCATTTTATCCTAAAAATGACTCTTTTATCCATTTTCCTAGTGCATAAGTAAAAATTTTCTTCAGTGATAATTGGGAAAATTCCAGAAAGACTAATGTAACAATTAAATATAGATGAGGAATAAATTTCCTGATAACTAACATAGATGCAAAAGAAATATTTTAGGTAAACAGAGCAGCATCAGGTCAAGTTTTGAATTGAGGCTAAGATATTAATCTGAAAGTGCAGAAGATTTTAGTGGGTTGTTAAAACCTGTAGGCCAGGAAACAATAATCTGATCAAGAGCTCTTAGACTTGTGAGAGCCTTTTGGAGAGAAGCAATTTCAACAATGGAAAGGTGTATATGTATGCACACTCACATACACGCACACAAGAACTCTAAGGGAATGGATTCTGAAGAACTAAGTCTAACAAGGTCAAGAGGGGATAAGGAGGAAAGAAAATCTTATTCTTGTTAAGGTTTTGAATTATAATAGCAAATCTTGAATTTCCAGGTAAATTTTTAGTAACACACTTTGTATTGGTACTGTATTATGATGAGAGATTGCCTTATAGTAGATCATTAAATTTGTATATTCTTCTGAGCATATTGGAAGCAGACAATCCTGAGTTGTACACACAGGATGAGTGCTCATCACAGTTGTAGGTTCTATACCAGGGGTGGGCAAACTTTTTGACTCGAGGGCCACAATGGGTTCTTAAACTGGACCGGAGGGCCGGAACAAAAGCATGGATGGAGTGTTTGTGTGAACTAATATAAATTCAAAGTAAACATCATTACATAAAATGGTGCGGTCTTTTTTTTTTTTTTTTTAGTTTTATTCATTTCAAATGGGCCGGATCCGGCCCGCGGGCCGTAGTTTGCCCACGGCTGTTCTATACACATGACTTTTCACAGGAATGGTCTTAATCAGAATAAACTGGAAGCAAATGCTATCATTGCAAACTTCCAGGATATATATCCTCAGGGAAGAGATGTCTAATATCACTTTAAGGATCTAGGTAGAGGTTGGACAACATACTTGAGGACTAAGAGGCGATCAGTAACTTAGAAAGTAGAGCAAGCTTCAGACCTTGGCCTTAAAAGAAAATTTCACTGGAGAGGTTAAGCCATGAGCAGGTGAGCAGCCTTAAGAAGGGAAGTCTTCCTTTCAGAGAGCCTCATACAACATTTGCAGTACCTGTATTGTAGCGTAAGCATTTGAAAGTTCTCTATGAATTAGAAACTTCACAAGGTAAGTAAAGGGACTCGGGGCAATGGGAACTGGTCAAGCAGTTGGTGCAGGGTAAAGCTCTCATTAGGAGCCTAGTACTTAACAACAGTAAGAGCCAGCCCAACTTGGAGTGAAAGCAAAACTACCAAATCTGAGTCCGGCCAGCAGAGGGCAGACCATTAAACTTCGAAACCCTGATGACTGGTCATAAGAGAGTGTGGCAGGTGTTTGCATGACCCAGAGCCTGTTAGTGAATAAAAGGTGATGGATTGCCTGTGAAAGGTAAGGAAATCAACAGGAGCGAGCCCACACTTCTGATGAGCAGATTTTAGAAGTGTGACACTATGGTTTTAACTTGCATTTCCCTGATTGCTAGTAAAGCTCCTTTCCATGTGTTAATTGGCCATTTGAACATCTTTCATGAACAACCTATTTAAACATTTTGCCCATTTTTAGTGGGCTGATAAATGTTTTCTTACTAATTTCTCAGAATATTTAAAATATTTTCTGCATACTAGATTTTAATATTTATATGTGCTATAGATATTCTCATTCTTAATGTAGACTTTTTACTCTTTCTTAACATAAAATTTTTATTTAATTTTATTGGCTTATTCATATATTCTAAATTTTCTAATATGTATGTGCAGTTCTTTTGTAATTAAGGGAAAAGTTTCAAAATATATCAAGCAGTTTTTTACCTTCAATGGTAGAAAAAATTCCACATACTAATAGATGCTATTTTATTACATTTGCATATCTCAAAAGATATTAAGTCTCATTCTTATCATCAGGGAACTAGCTTCAAGAAAACATATTCAGAAATTATCCAATTAAATTATTTGAATGAAGAATAGCTAACATTTTCTCAGACAAAGGTTATACAAATCAGGAACAGCATTTGCTTCTAAGAATATATTATTTGGGCAAATTTTAATAAATGATGCAATTGTTTTCACCATTTTAAGTCAGAAGCAATTTTTTAAAATCAGAAATGTTAGTTTGAGTTAACTTGCTTGGTGCAGTTGTCGATATTTCCTTAGGCTCATTCCCCTTCATGTTCCTCTTATAGACATATTTCTCACTATCCAGGAATATTTAGAAGATTTCAGATTATGCCTTGTGGAAATACTTTGAGAAATATTTGCACATTTAAGACAACTTGAAAATTTAAAACACTTGCGACTGTTATAGAAGTCAATCTAAATAAACAAAACCTACTGAGCACCACAAAAGTGCATGATACTATGGTAGTTGCCATTATATTGCATCATGACAAATGCCTTAGAAAATATTTTTCTGTATTCATAAGCTTTACATTCCACATATGTATCTTATATTGGGTTATTAAACTCTTAAAATGCACTCAAGAATCCCAAAGCTTTTTGCTTATGTTTGCTGGAGACAAAGACCAACAAGTAGTTAACATATAAATGCGAGAAGTCCATCAGAAGGCTGATGGACTTTGATATTCAGCAAGGACTGAGAATCAGCATAGTATTACCCCGCTGCTGGCTGAAGGCAATCCCCTAACCTAATAATCCTTTTATTGTTTACCAAACCTTACCATTGAAATGACTGTTTGCTTTGCTAAAGGGCAAATGTGTATTCTAGTAAATAAAAAGCTATGGGTCTGGAGATTCAGGGAGCCACTCCACTAGAGAGTAGGTCTCCGCCTGGCTCCCCCAATAATTTCTAAATTTATATTTCTTGTCTAGTATATCCGTTTGTGCATCAGCCCCTTCTCCAGATCCTGAATCCTTGCTGCAAAAGTTTGTGGCATATGTTCCTTTAAAATCATTTTTTTAAATTATTTATTTATTTTTTTTTTCAATTACAGTTGACATTCAATATTATTTTATATTGGTTTCAGGTGTACAGCATAGTGGTTAGACATTTATATAATTTACAAAGTGATTCCCCCTGATAAGTCTAGTACCCACATGGCACCATACATAATTATTACAATATTATTTACTATATTCCCTATGCTATACTATATACATACTCATGACTATTTGTGACTACCAATCTGTACTTCTTAATCTCTTCACGACTCAGTCCCACAATGCCCCTCTCATCTGACAACCATCAGTTTGTTCTCTGTATACATTAGTCTGTTTCTGATTTGTTTCTTCATTTGTTTTGTACTTTGGATTCCACATATAAGTTAAATCATATGGTATCTGTCTGACTTGTTTCAGTTAGCATAATACCCTCTAGGATGGTTATCCATGCTGACGCAAATGGTAACATTTCCTTTCTTATGGCTGAGTAATATTCCATTGTATATATGTACCACATCTTTTTTATCCAGTTTTCTACTGATATACACTTAGCTTGCTTCCATAACTTAGATAGTGTAAATTCTGCAGTGAACATAGAGGTGCATATATCTTTTCAAATTAGTGATTTGGATTTCTTTGGATAAATACCCAGAAGTGGAATTGCTGGGCCATAAGGTAGTTCTATTTTTAATTTTTTGATGAAATGCCATACTGTTTTCCATAATGACTGCACCTATCTACATTCCCAACAGTGCACAAAGGTTCCTTTTTCTCCACATCCTTGCCAATACTTGTTTGTTGATTTATTGATGATAGCTATTTTGATAGGTGTGAGGTGATATCTCATTGTAGTTTTAATTTTAACTTCTCTGATAATTAGTGATGTTGAACATCTTTTCATATGTGTATTAGTCATCTATATGTTCTCTTAGGAGAAATGCCTATTCAGGAACTCCACCCATTTTTCTATTGGATTGTTTTTGGGGATGTTGAGTTGTGTGAATTCTTTATAAATTTTGGATATTAACTCCTAATTGGATGTATCATTGGCTAATATCTTTTGCTATTCAGTAGGTTGTCTTTTCATTCTGTTGATGGTTTCTCTTGCTGTGGAAAAGCTTTTTAGTTTGATGTAGTCCCACTTGTTTATTATTTATTTTGTTTCCCTTGCTTGAAGAGATATATCATAAAAATATTATTAAGAGCAATGTCAGAGTGATTACTGCCTATGTTTTTGTCTAGGAGTTTTATGACTTCTGGTCTTACATTTAAGTCTTTCATCCATTTTGAGTTTATTCTTGTATATGGTATAAGAAGGTGGTCTAGTTTCATTTTTTTGCATTTATCTGTCCACTTTTCCCAATGCCATTTATTGAATAGACTGTCTTTACCCCATTGTATAGTCTTGCCTTTTCTTTTTTTGTCCATAGATTAATTTAATATATAGGTATGGGTTTATTTCTGGGTTCTATATTCTGTTCCATTGATCTATGTATCTGTTTTTATGCCAATACCATGCTTTTTTATTACTATAGGATTATTGTAGGTTAATTTGATATTGGGTAACATGATACCTTCAACTTTCTTCTTTATCAAGATTGCTGTGACTATTGTTTTGTGTGTGTGTGTGTGTGTGTGTGTGTGTGTGTGTGTGTTGTTTTGTTTTTTTGTGGTCCCATATAAATTTTAGGATTATTTGTTCTAGTTCTGTGAAAAATGTCATTGGTATTTTGATAGGGATTGCATTGAATATATAGATTGCTTTGGGTAGTATGAACATCTTAATGATGTTAATTTTTCTTATCCATTAATATGGTATATGCTTCCATTTATTTGTATCTTCTTCAATTTCTTTCTTCAATGAACAATAATTTTCAGAGTACAGGTCTTTTACTTCCTTGGTTAAATTTATTTCCAAGTATTTTATTTTTTTGGATGCAATCCTAAATTTTTTTCTTAATTTCTCTTTCTGTTAGTTCATTATAGATTTATAAAACTGCAACCTATTTCTGAATATCAATTTTGTATCCACTGCTTTACTGAATTCATTTGTCAGTTCTAATAGTTTTTTTGGTAGAATCTTTAGGATTCTTTATACACAGTGTCATGTCAGCTGCAAATAATGGCAGTTTTACTTCTTCCTTTCCAATTTGAATATCTTTTATTCTTTATCTTGTCCTATTACTGTGGTTAGGACTTCCAATAGTATCTGATATAATAAAAGAGAAACATGCAAATTAACCGTTCCTCCACTATGCTCAAGCCACACCCACCAGCCAATCAGGAGTGAGTAAGCAAATTAACCCAACTAAGATGGTGGCAACCATGGAGCTGGAGCAAGCAGGAGGCTTGGGTTGCGCAGGAGACTTGGGTTGCTCCCGGCGATGGAGGAAGTCAAGCTTTCTGCCTGCCCTGGCCGGCCCTGGGCTCCACTCAAGGCTACAAAGTTTCAATTATAGAAGATAAATAAATCCCAGAGAAAAAAAAAGAAAAAAAGGAGAGGCTGGGAGTTTGGGTCGCCAGGGGGTGTGGCCAGCCTGAAAACGGCCATCAGCCCCTCATCCAGGCTGGCCAGGCACCCCAGCGGGACTCCCCCACCCTGAAGGGGCTGTGGGCAGCCTGAAAACAGCCCTCAGCCCCTCACCCAGGCTGGCCACAACCCCATGGGGTGAGGGTTCCACTGGGGGGCTTGGTCAGCCTGCAAACAGCCATCAGCCCCTCACCCAGGCTGGCCAGATACCACAGTAGGGACCCTCACCCTGAAGGGTGAGCGGCACGCCTGAAAGAATGGCATTGACTGTCCACTATGACACACACTGACCACCAGGGGGCCAGATGCTCAATGCAGGAGCTGCTCCCTGGTGGTCAGTGCGCTCCCACAGTGGGAGCTCTGCTCAGCCACAAGCCAGGCTGCCAGCTGCCAGCACAGCAGTGGTGGCGGGAGCCTCTCCCGCCTCCTCAGCAGTGCTAAGGATGTCCGACTGCAGCTTAGGCCTGCTCCCCGTTGGCAAGTGGACATCCCTCGAGGGCTCCCGGGCTGCCAGAGGGATTTCTGACTGCCAGCTTAGGCCCGATCCCCCAGGGAGCAGGCCTAAGTCAGCAGGTAGACATCCCCCGAGGGATCCCAGACTGTGAGAGGGCACAGGCTGGGCTGAGGGACCCCCTTCCTGAATAAAAGTGATAAAGTGGCCATCCTTATCGTGTTCCTGATCTGAAGGAAAACACTTTTAGCTTTCTGAAGGAGTAAGATGTTAGCATTTTGACATATAAGGCCTTTATTATGTTAAGGTATGGTCTCTCTATTTCTACTTTGCTGAGATTTTTAAATCATAAATAGATGCTGAATTTTGTCAAATGTTTTTTCTGCACCTATTGATATTATTTATGATTTTTATCCTTCACTTTGTTTATATGGCATATCACTAATATTGAACTAACCTTGCATTCCAGAAATAAATCCCTCTTGATCCTGGTGTATAATTTTTAAAAAAATGTATTGCTGAGCCCTAGCCAGTTTGGCTCAGTGGATAGAGGGTAGGCCTGTGGACCTAAGGGTCCCAGTTTTAATTCTGATCAAGGGCAGGTACTTCAGTTGCAGGCTTCTCCATGGCCCCGGCCTTGGTCACGGCTCATGCAGGCGGCAACCAATCCTGTTTCTCTCACATTGATATTTCTCTCTCTCTCTAAAAAATCAATGGAAAAATATCCCTGGGTGAGGATTAAAAAAAGAAAGAAAAATGTATTACTAAATTTAGTATGCTAATATTTTGTTGAGGATTTTTGCATCTATGTTCATCAGGGATATTGGCCTACAATTTTATTTTATTTTTTTTTTGTAATGTCTGTCTGGTTTTGAAATCAGGGTAATGATGACCTCATAAAATGATCTTTGGAGCATTCCTTTTTTTAAAAAAAATAGTTTGAGAAGGATAGCTGTTAATTCTTCTTTAAGTGTTTGGTAAAATTTATCTGTGAGGCCATTCAGTCCAGACCTTTTCCTTGTTGGGAGTGTTTTTATTCTATTTCATTGGTAGAATTTTCTTGATTCAGTGTTGATTCAGTTGTGAATAAGTTATACTAGCCATTATAATTTTCTTTCCTGTTTTCTGTATAGTCAGATTTTTATATCTAGGTTATGTGACCCTAATAAATGAATTGGGGGATAGTCCCCCTTTTTCTATACTCTAGACTACTTTGTATGAAATTGTGATTACTTTCTCTTTGGATGTTTGGTAGGCTGAAAATCATCTGGGTCTGGATTTTTTTTTTATTACTAATTCATTTACTAGTTATAGGTCAATTTTCTTTCCTTTTTCTTTTTATGTAGTGTTCATAAGATGCAGTTTTCCAAGAATTTGACCATTATACTAAAATTTTAAAATTTATTGGCATAAAATTGTTCATATCATCTTTGCCTGCACCATCCATATAATTCTGTCTACTGTCCCATTCTGATTTTTCATCAAGATCCATTATCCCTTCCCTTCCAAGTCCAGAGTCAGAACAGGCAATGGAAATTAGGTCACCTCAAGCCTCCTGCTCTCAAGGCTAGGGAGAGGCAAGGTCTCTACGGCCCCTAAGGAGCCCCAAACCAGGAAGATGAAGGAATGGGTTAATAAGCAACCCCTGCAGTTCATTCCCTTAGCGCCTCCCCCCGCCCTCCACCCCCGCCCCCCCCACCAGAATGGGGCAAAGGGAGCTGGAAGCGGAGGGACTTCCGGGAGGGCGGAGGAGGCGGAGGTATGTCCGGGGATTGTGGGGGGGCCGGGGCCTTCTAAAAAGCCCCGCCTGCCCCCACTGGATTTTTTATTTTGGCGAAAGCAGGAGCAAGAGGTGTGGAAATAAATAAGGAAGGG
>NW_005871264.1:5891-44957 GCF_000147115.1 Myotis lucifugus | reverse complement strand
CCGGTCGTGCCCGCCGTGGCCGAGAGCTCCCCGCGTGCCGCCGCCCGCTCGGCTCGGCTCCTGCCCGCGCCCCGGCCTCGCCCCGCAGCCGCCCAGCTCGCTTCACGTCCGCTCCCGGAGCCCGCGCCCCACGCTGCCCCTGCCCGCCCCGGCCATGCTGTCCTTCCAGTACCCCGACGTGTACCGCGACGAGACCGCCGTGAGTACCAACTGCCCGCGCCCACCGCTTCCCCGCCGGGCGTGCCGCGCCGGCCGCCGCCCGCAGCTCCTGGCCCCGCAGCCCCTCGCCCCCCGCGTCCCTCCCCTCCCCCTCGGCCTTTGTTTGCGAGACACGGGCCGGGGGCGCGGGCTCCTCCCGAGCCGCGGAGCCTCCGGGGGGGGGGGGGGTAGGTGGGGGGAGGGCACTCCCCGCCTGCTGGCGGCGCCGCCCGGCATCGGCCGCTGCTGGGAGACTCCCCGAAATCAATGGGGTCAAGGGCAGATGCCCAGGTAGGAGGTGTCACTGCTTTTTGCCTGGGGAAGCTCGTGCGTAAACATGGTGGCAGGAGAAAGAGTGTAAGTGTATAGATGATGTAGGATTTAAACACAAAGCAAACTTTCTAAACTTCCAAATGAAGAATTCTTAGAGTTGAAGTTCATTCATTCGGTTTTACAACGTGTACTGAGCGCTTACCCTGCCCCAGGCCGGCTGCTGGGCGTTGGGGATGCAGAGACAGGACTGAGTAACGCGAAGGCGACCAGGGACCCCGCGGTTTAGCAGTGCTGATCCAAGTTTTCCTAAACTAGAAAAGGAGTTGATAGGGGGTGAGAGGAGGACCTAGAAGGGAGAGGGGATGGCCTCTTTTCAGGATGAGTTTAAGTTTTGCTTCGTGGAGGGGTGAGCCACCATGAACCTCAGCTGTAGATGAACTCAGGATGGCTGTTGAGATCCGGTGGGCGGAATTGGAGGGCAAACAGCTCTTTATGTGTGAGTAAAAATTAATTTGGCATCTTAAGAACTGTAGTGCATCCAAATGTTGTAGGCATGATTCTCTTAGGAGTAGCCAGATTTCTCAGATTACTTAAAATAGAATCAGATTAAAGCTATTTTTGTGTAATACAGTTCTATTTTCTTCTGCTCTCCTGGACCCAATTTATGCCAGATTGTAGTTTAAAGCACATCTCACTTTAGGTTAAAGGGTACTGCGGCTTTAGCGTAAAGGACGTATTGTTTTAAATTAAGACTTCCAAGTGGCACTGATGCATTCATGGTTTCTTTGACCAGTGGCCATCTGGTAACCATGTTTTCTCAGTCTGTTCAGCTGCTTGCTTATTAAGTTTACTCTAACAACCCAAGAAGCCCTGTTCCGGTGGTTCAAAAGGTTGTTTCCTTTGTGTTTGGGAGTAAAGTGATCCTGCTGGAATGGGAAGACGCCAGAGCGAGTGGGAAGACCTGAGTGCTAGCTCTGGTTTTGTCACTCATCAGCAGGATGCCCTGTGGCAGGTCATTTACCTGTTACAGGTCTTCTTTCTCATAAGTGGAATATTTAGGGCTGGTTTGTTTCTACAGTAAGAATAGCATCTCTCATTCATTCACATGACAGTCTAGCCCTGCAGTGTGCTAGACTTTAGTAATGGGAAGACATGGGAATATCTCAGTTCGGGTCTTGAGGATCTTTGAATTTTCAGGATTGATAAAAATGTAAACAATTGCCCATTATGTGGTTTGATAAGTGCCTTTCAGATCTGTACTGTTTTGTGTGGTGGGGTTTTTTGGGGGGAGGGAGGGTTGTTTCTCATTTTATTTTTCCTTATTCGTGTTACCAGAATCCTATGGTTTATCTATTTATGTTTAATAGTTCTTGAAAGGGTTAAGTGAGGGTTTCATGAAGACACCAAATAGATTACGAATAATTAATTCAAAAGAGTATATATACTGTAGCATGGATTTTAATACTCTCCAGTTCCTTCTCACCAAGAAACTCATAACCCTAAGCCTCATGGCCAAGGGAAAGTGGCTGTGGTCCAGCCTGGGCCCATCCCACAGGGTACTCAGCCCAGCCCTGATAGTCTACATGGGGTATCTTTTTCCCGTGATGAGTCCTGATTACTAAGCTCTAGGCTGGACTTAGCATTTCCCCAAGTTATAGCCTTGACTTCTAGGATGGGTTTATTTCTGTCCGGCAGGTACTAGGGATTGCTGTAGCTCTCTGTCTCTCTCACTTGAACATCTTTCAGCCACATGCTGGGCAGTCTCCTGCTGCCCTGTGGGTTGGAGTGTGCAGTCCCTTTTGGTGGATTTCTGCTCATGAGCAGAAATGTGGAAACCATGACACTTCCTGGGTAAAGCCATTGCCCAATCCGTGGTACAGGCGTTAGAGGGGTGTGTAGGGTGAGTGGGGAACACAGGAGGATGGGAGTAATTTCATTAGGAGCAGAAGATAATATGTGAGTTGAGCCTGGAAGTTGGCCAGTTGAATAAGGTAGAAAGGACATTCCTAGCTTTATGACTAAAATAAAGCCATAGTTGTGTGGGGCTGAATGGTCATGAAATGGCATGTTTGTAGGATGGCAGGAAGGCCACTGTGAACAGAGCATCCATGGATGGACGAGCTTGGATGGGGGTTGAGAAGTAAGAGCGGGGCAGGTTTCATGGGCTCCACCTGTTGTGTGTACAGGAGTCTACATTTTAACCTGAAGGCAACAGGCACGTGGAACCGTAAGAGCAAAATATTGAATAGTAACAGTGGCCTGTTGGCTCTCTTTTTCGAGCTCTTGGGGAGGTGAGGAATGATTTGCAAACTTAAATGAGGAATTCGATGCTGCATAACTTGAATTCAGGGGCTGTGGCTATCCGCACTATTTAGGATATTGTGTGGTGAAAGAAAAGGGGGGAGGGGGCGCTTGGCTGCTGGGATGGTCGCTGGGATTGTTTTGGGGAGTTCTCTTCCTGGTTGCTAATGTCGGCTCAATAACTGACCTCAGTCTGGTTTAGATGACAACACTGGTTCTGAGTAGATGAGGCTGCTTCCTGGTGGTAAACGCCGTTCAAGAGGCAGCATGCTGTAGGACACATTGGGTTCTGAGTCAAGGTCCAGCTGTCCACCTGCCAGTTTGCACCTGACCCAGCTCATTGGCAAGAGGTTAAGTACACAGGCTTTTGGGTTGGCTCGGAGTGGGTCACAGTCCTACCTTATTAGCCACCTGACCTTAATCAATTGCTGTTGCTCTCTCCAGCTTCCGTTTCCTCACCTGGGAAAATGAGGGAAATGTGTCCTCACAGTGAGGACAAATGAGATAATGTGGTTGTCGTCTATGGCGCAGTGGTTAGCTCACAACAAATATGTGGCATTTACTCTTACTAAGCTCTCGGAATTGCATCCCATAATCTGTAAAATAGGAATATTTAAAACATTGGGCACAACAGTGTGGATATCCAGGAAAGGTTTATTGCTTTGGGTTTAGCACTTGGCAGCACCTTCACTTAGTCATAAAACTATCACAGTTTTGAAAACTATCCTTTTGAAAAGTTAAGTCTCTGGATGTGTCAGAGTTTTAGGAACACATTTCATGTGTCTGGTCTGTCCCTTCTGAGGAGTATTTGGGGGAAAGCTGTTGGCAGATTGTTTTTAGTCCCAGCTCTGGTTCTGAACTCGGTATGGCCCTGGGCGTGTCGCCCAACCTTGTTCCTGCCATGCCTCACTCCTAAAAATGTTGAATTGGAAGATCCTCTACAGCAGCGGTCCTCAACCTGGGGGTCGAACGACCCTTTCACAGGGGTCGCCTAAGACCATCTGAAAACACATAATTACATATTGTTTTTGTGATTAATCACTATGCTTTAATTATGTTCAATTTGTAACAATGAAATTGGGGGTCACCACAACATGAGGAACTGTATTAAAGGGTCACGGCATTAGGAAGGTTGAGAACCACTGCTCTACAGGATTCTTTATCTGGTTTCTTATTGTCAGGGAAAGGAAGGTTGTTGTTTTAAGCATAATTTATAACCACTTCAAGGTGTGTAAAATGTAAAAGACTTGAGGATGAGAAGATTAATAGCTTTCATTCAGTTGTGACAGCTAAAATGTTGAGGCCTTAGGTAAGGATTGAACATTGGTGTGTGTGTTTTCCCCCCGAAAATTGGCAATTTTATGAAGACTCATCAGGAGAGGTTTCAGTCTGTTTATATGTCCCTCGCACTTGTCAGTCAAGGCTTGATGAGAGCAGGTCCCGGGTGTTCCACCTTACCTGCCCATCCTCCCAGGTGTCATTTCCCCAGGTGTGTCCCCCTTCCCAGCGGAGGAGGACAGGTGCAGACCCTTTGCATCCTGGTGGCCTGGGCTTTTATGCTCCGGGATATTCTTCTCAATTGGCAGCAGCCGCACTGGAACTTTGACCAGAAGTAGAAACAGCAGGTTGTTGTCTTCCAGGAGGGTGTCTGCTTTCCTTAGGGCAGTGGTCGGCAAACTGCGGCTCGCGAGCTACATGCGGCTCTTTGGCCCCTTGAGTGTGGCCACGAAGTTTCAGTCGCACTGTACGTGCGCGCCCACACGTGGTATTTTGTGGAAGAGCCACCCTCAAGGGGCCGCAGTTTGCCGACCACTGCCTTAGGGAATAGCCCCTACTGTCTGGTGTGATAGAAGGGAGCAAGAAGACCGGTTAAAAATTCATCTGAGATGGTGGGGGTCTTCCGGACAGCCTTCTAGGAGAAGCCTTAACCGGAATGTTGGAGTTGTTCAAAGATCTTGATTGGAAAGACGTTGTCAATGGCGATTCGGTTATCTAGATTAACCAGGATGGTCTGATGTGGGAGGTTTTATAATGATTTTTACCTTTGCAAAATGTCTTTAGGCATGATCCCCTGAGGAGGGGTGGCTCCAGATGGCTGCTCTAGTCTCGGACAGTCTCTGAGGCCAGGCCCAGAAATCCGGGCTTCGCAGACACCACCCTCAGCCAGGCCGGCTTACGCTAAGCAGTTTTATTTCTGTCAGGGTAGTTGTGCCGTCTTTTATGAACAGTGAAAGAAAGCATTTCATAACAATACACAAAAGGGAAGAAAGGCTTCAGTTTGGAAGTGCTCCTTCATTGCATTTAAGTCAGCCTTTTCAATGAGAATCAGCTGATGTCAATTAGAGTCATTATAGCTACACATTAGTAAGTTTCTTGTTGGCAGTTGAGACAGCAAAGCAAAACCGATCATATTACATATTGTAGGGGGATTTTCTAACCGTGAGCAGGCTTAGGGAGAACAGGAGAATAGGCACATGGCCGTGCCCTCTGTCATCCCCGCTGCACTGTGTAATTCTGTGCGGTGCCCCTGACAGCACGTTTCGGGTTTCTTTAGCACGGCAGCAGCCTTGGGTTGGTGTTGTACAGACAGAGCTGCTTCCTGTCCTGACCTTTCGTCTTTCTTCTCTCTCCAGTAAAACATTCCTTTCATGAAGGGTGGCTTGACGCCTTTGAGAACGTGCCAACTCTGATTCATGTGGCAATTTGGGCACAGGCAGTTGCCAGTGAGCCAATCAGGGTGTTTTTGTCTATCTCTCCATCACATTCAGAAAATACTAATTTAGTTGGGGATAGACACTAATTATCTACTAACGCATTTTGTCTTTTGCAGGTGCAGGATTATCATGGGCATAAAATTTCTGACCCTTATGCTTGGCTTGAAGACCCAGACAGTGAGCAGACAAAGGTAATCGGGGCTTATAATTAAAGTTTCAACAGCCTTAGTGGCTAGCACCAAACTGTAGGCATTGGTAACCATGGCTGTTCCTTCCTGCACTTTCTGCCGTGGTATGGTGGATGGGTGACTATACTTGTAAGTACTACCACTTTGTGTCAAACGATTCATGAGAAAAGTTGAAAGCAATTTTAGCCCCAGAGAAGATCAAGTAACTGTTTTGCATAATGTTTATGGTTTATAGTGACACTGATGAACCAACTATTTGATATAAAAATATTAGAAAGAAAACTGATTTAAAAAAAAAAAAGAAAACCTAGAGAGAAATAATGTGGAGAAAACAATTGCCTAACACATTTTTTCCCCTAAAGAAAGAAAATCTTATAATTGAACAAGTATCAGGTCTTGAAAACTAAATGCTGGTTTCAGATTATTTACTGATTTTAATTCAACAACAACAAAATGAATGAAATAAGTAAAATAGTAAATATCTTCTTATATTTTATAGAAGTAAGGGGTGACGCAGAGAATTTTCTTCTCTGTCGGAAAACATAAAGCTTTCCTATTATTTTGGAGAAACACGTAGTATTTTGAGTTGAAGTCTCATTTCATTAAAAAGCTACCTCTAAGTGCTACGTCCCTCAGGTACTGTTTCTTCCTTGAAGTGCCCAGGACTTGTCCCTTGGGGCTCCTCATGTACATATACCATTCGTGGTTAATTAAGTTCGCCTGGGTGAGGGAACAGTGTTTCTCAGTCCACTTCAAGTTCTTTGACTCTTATTTATAATTGTATTTACCTGTTACTTAATACATAAGAATGTATTTACAGTTTCTAATATGCTCACCACTCAGAAGTTTACTTGAGCTTCTTTAGAATCCCAGAATATTTACCGTTTTTTTCAACAACAACGAAAAATGTTCAGTGCACTCTGAAATTTTGCAGACCAGCTTCCGAAAAGCCTACGTCTTCGTACCTCCTGTATTTGTGGTCCCTTGATGCCGTTATACACCACATTCTCTGGAGAACTGAACTCGGATTTCCAAGGCCGTTCAGATTTGCCAGGAAAATACTTTCTCCTGGTGTGGCTCTGGCAGTGGGATTGGGTTCTTCCCCTTGCACAGCTCCTGGCCGGGGAGTAAAAATTCCAGTGTGTCCTTGGAAAAGAGCTTGACGGGGAAAGGAGTGGGGTTAGCTGGGCGAGAGACTGTGGAAGAGGAAAAGTAGAGGCAGGAAGAGGTTGCTCCTACTCGAGTAAATCCTCGCCATCTCTTTCTTCCTGCATTCCCGCGTGCTCTCTCGCCCGCCTCCTTTTCCCACCCTCACATATTCTTTCTGGCATTTCTTTTCTGGTACAAACGGTGGCAAGAGACCACCAGATACAGGAGGAGCTACCGGTAAGACAGGGCTGCAGAAACGACTACAGCTTCTTCCCTATCCCTTGTCCTTAAAAGTAAGCACTGCACCATTTTTGAGACTTTGCAGTGGTTTTTACTTCTATCTATAATCCTCTTCCTCTCCCTTTCCTGGGTGAGAATGGTATTTGGACTTTTCCTTTTTCTTTTCATGAAACACGGGGTTATAGAGGTGGGTGGATAGAGATTTCCAGATGAGAAACAGATGGGTATCTTAAGGAGCAGGCAAAGGCTCTACCTCGGCAGGGAAGGCTAGGAGGAGCAGGGAGCAGATGTGGGGCTGCCTCCTCACCTGGAACCTGCCACAGGCCACCTTGATGGTCCAGCATTGGGCCGAGCTGGGACAGGTTGACCCTGGGAATGGAGAATCACAGGCAGCTGCATAACCGGTGATGGATGGAGGGCTCCCGCAAAGGGAGCGAACCTCTTGTGCATCCCCTGGAAAGCCTTCCCCAAGGACTGTCTCTAGGATGAGGTCTCAAGTACAACCTGGATTTCTTCAGTCTTTGATGGTGATGGAGTCATTCAGCAATGTCAGAATAGCCCAGTTTTGGTTTATGTGTTAATGAATGCACACTTTGCTATCCCTTAATTAATAATGGCTGGTCCTGTGGTTAACAAGCCACTCATTAGTAGATGAGACTTGGGTGATTAGCGATTTTACAGTCAACCTTTGATGGAACTAATGCCCATACACTGTTATTTTCGCGGTGTATGTTTATCGGATGCTTACTGAGTGCCAGGCACTTCACTGGTAGCTTTGCCTGCTCTCTCTCATTTCATTCTCAAACTCTAAAATATATATTTTTATTTTCCCCATCTTACAAATGAAGAAATTGAGTTACTGAGTGATTACGTAATATGTGCAAGGTCATTCAGCTAGTAAGTGTAGAACTGGTATTGGAACCCAGGTAGCCCAGGTTGTTTTCAACTTTAGATGTAAGAAGAGGACTTGGGGTATAATAGCTTTGGGAATACAAGCGGCAGAAACATATTCATGCCCTGGGACGTGATAGGTCCTCCTGTGTGGGCTCACCTGCCCACACCCGCCTGTTCGGCAGCGAACCTCAGGTGTCAGAGGGCCGTGCAAGCTCATCTTTCCCTCGGTATCCTCCATGCACACCTCTCTCACTTCTCTGTAAACAGGCTTGTTATTGACAGAAGCTGATATGTCATCTGGGATCTGATGAGTTGAGTTTGGGTCTTAGACTGAAAAGGTAGGGTACATTTTTCTAATGAGCAGAAGAGCAGCACGAACGTTTTCTACTCATAGTTATTCGCGTGTACAAAAAGGTGTGTGAGCCATATACCTTAGGGTAAAAAGGAGAATCTTCACATTGCTTCCAAAATAAAGAAAAAGCTACTTGTTGTATTTATACTATAGCCCTTTACACTAAGACTAAGATCTGAAGTGCTATCAGTAGTTCTTTGATTTAAGTTATCTAATTCTGACAGTGCCTGGCATGTAAGGCTTTATCCTTTGAAAGGGAATATCAGAGCAGACTTGTACCTTAGAAAATTCTCTAAAGCGAGGGAGGAGGAGTTGAATCTGGATGAATCCTATCAAGCTTTCAAAGCCCATATAAGCATATTTTATAGCAAATGTTCCAGATTGTGGGAGATCCTACACAACTTAATTGATTCTTTGGAATAAATCCAGCCTTGATATGAAAACTTATCAGAGATGCTTTGTAAAGAGGAATCAGTAGACCCATGCTGCTCAGTAGATATATAATGCCAGCCACATATAATTACAATTTTTCTTATAGCCACATTTTAAAAAGTAACAAGAAACAGGTGCAAATAATTGTAATATATTTATTTAATCTAGTGCAGTTGGCCCTTGAACACTGCAGGAGTTAGTTGCGCCAACCCCTGAGCAGTTCAAAATCTGTGAATAACTTTTGATCCTTGGGGGTTGGATCTAGGACCCCCTACCCTCCCAAACTGCAGATTCCAAACTATGGATTGAAAATACTGTTTTCTGTCCTCGGTTGTTTGAATCTGAGAATGCAAAACCCATGGTTCAGAGAGTGACAGTATATTTATTGAAAAAAATTCACATATAAATGGACCCATGCAGTTCAAATTTGTGTTGTTGAAGGGTCAACTGCATATGCAAAATATTAACATGTAGTTAGTAAAAAGTACTTAGCTATTATACATTCCTTTTTCAAACTAAATTTTGAAATCCAGTGTATGTTTTAATACCACCTATCAGTTCAGACCAGCCACCGGTGCTCAGTAGCTACATGTGGCTAAAAAGAAATTTTAAAAAGAAATTAAAAAAAATCTAAAACCCTAACTTGGAATAATAGTGCATTAATAAGATGACATCTCAATCAAAACAACAACCTAAACAGTTGGCTTAACTGTCTCTGTCACCACTATTTTTATGTTTGCAGAGCTCAGACCAGTGCAATAAAAACTGAACCAAAATATGGACAGCAAAAATAAAATGATCATTAATTGTAGATGATGTCATTGTGTATCTAGGCAACCTAAGATTTCCAACTTAAAATTTAGTAGAATTAATTAGTTCAATAGCGTAACTATGTACTAAGTAAATCTAACATCAGTAGCACTCATATATACGGTCAATAATAAAAAATTAGACCTGTCTGATAGCAACAGCAAAAAGCAAATACTAGGGAATGAAGAAGAGATTTCAGGTCTACTGGGAGAGTGCTGTCATGTCTGCTCTATGGAGGTCTAGAGAAGGGCCAGTTGGCATTATTTATATAGTGAAACATTGGAAATGATGTCCACTTCCAGCAATAGGGTAGTGTTTGAGCAGAATGTGGTGAATCTGCTTGGTGAAATCATATGTGCAGTTGTGAAAATGTTGGGTTATACAGGTTGCTAAGATGAAAAAGTGCTTCTGATAGAATAGTAAGTGGGAGGAGGATACAAGATTGCAGTGCTCCGAATGATTACAACTTTAAAAACGATCTTAGTAAAAATGATTCTAGGAGAATTTATGTGGAAATACAAACTAAAGAACAAAACTGAGATAAAGGGAACGCTCTGGTTTCAAAGCACTGTGGGTATCTACTCACTATTACATATTCTAGAAGTGTCTGAACGTAGAGAGATTTCACCGGTGTGAAGTGGGAAGTTTCAGCGTGAGGGGCCAGTGAGGGAGGATTGCAGTCATTCCAGTGCCTTGAGGACTGGATAGGCAGATCCAACAGGCAGTTACCCATACTACTCATTCAACAGGCATTTCCAGTGTGTCCTTTGCAGATCGTTGGAGGAAGTTTGTAGTGTCTTGTACCCCAATATTTTGCCACTGAGGTAATTTGAGCCTCCATTCTACTAATAACTAGACTGCCCCATTCCCCATCCGTGATATTAATATGTGGGTGGTTGACTTCCTAATTTTTAACTTCCTAAAATTCCCTCTAGTTTCCTGTCTCAAACAAGTGAGCGAACCCCAAAGCCCACACTCTGCCTTAGCTCTTTTTTCTTCCCTCAGTCGGTCTCCAGGCACCTTCAGGTGTGCCCTGTTCAGATCTTATTTCAGATCTTTCCCCGGGTCATCTCCCTCTCTCCCTCTGCCTGTCCACAAGCCACTCTGCATGCCCCTCAATGTACTCGTAGCTGGAGCCCCCCTCCTCTGTCACCGCTCCCAGTACCATCTCCCATCCATATAAGTCGTTCTCTTCATGATCAGCAGTGGCCCAGTGGCCAAATGCAGAGACTTTAAAATCGTCCTGTGATCTTCCCAGCGTAGATGATCACAGAGCCAGGGGAAACGTACGGACTTTTGTCTCTGCCCGCTCTCCTCTCGGGGCCTTACTTGGCGTTCCTCACGGAGGCGGAGGCGGCAGTTCACTGACAGGTCGCAGAGCGTCCGTCTGAGTATGTGTTTTCCTGGCCCCTCTGCCCACTGCCATGCATTCGGTCCACACTGCACCACCATTTGCTGTCCTTCTTGCCAGTGGTAAATTCTCTTGGCATCACTGGGCTTGTTTTGCAGCCCCAAGGTCCAGCTACCTCTTGTGGAGTCTCCCCATCTTACTATTTTTTTGTAGTTTCAGTTTCATAGTTGAATCTTCCAGAATTTGTTACTGAGTTACTGAAGGGGAGATACACAGAGAAGAGGAGAATAATACTTTTCAGAGGATAACTGCCTTAATTGTAACTAATTGCCAAGTCTGATTTTCACAGAAACTGTCCTGGGGCTTTGATGCAGGAGGGAACCAACTGTAGAATATCAGCTGCATATATGGCAGTGGTTCTCAACCTCGGCTGCACATGATTCTCATGGGAATCTTTTAAAAATCCCGATTTCTGGGCCTCGTCCTCCGGAAATTCTGTTTCTTTGTTACTAATGTTGTGGCCTCACCCCATAACAAAGAAACAATTTCCGGAGGATGAGGCCCAGAAATCGGGATTTTAAAAAGATTCCCAGGTGATTCTCATGTGCAGCCAAGGTTGAGAACCACTGATATATGGAATGACTAATTGTTTTTTTCTCCCTGTGAATGGCCCTGGGAAGAGTGAGAGTAGCAACAGCTTCATTGCCTTTGTGGGTCATGAGAGAAGAACTGATTTAGGGAATCAGCTAAAAACAAAACATTTGTTTTTGTTTATATTCATTCTTTCTAAAAATGTGAAATTACTATTTGTTTCAGAGAGGGCCAAGGAATACACAATATGGGTCTTCCTTCCTAGGACATTCTTTGCTCTCCCTTCCCAGATCCCATTTTGGCTGACTAGTTAGGGGTAGACCATGACACCTGCCGATAAGGGGCTAGGGCAGTGATGGCGAACCTATGGCGCGCGTGTCAGAGGTGACACGCGAACTCATTTTTTTGGTTGATTTATCTTTGTTAAATGGCATTTAAGTATATAAAATAAATATCAAAAATATAAATCTTTGTTTTACTATGGTTGCAAATATCAAAAAATTTCTATATGTGACATGGTACCAGAGTTAAGTTAGGATTTTTCAAAATGCTGACACGCCGAGCTCAAAAAGTTCGCCATCACTGGGCTAGGGAGAGGAGAAATCCTTGTCTTGCAGGGTAGGAAACCTGGAAATTTTTCCTTTCTCTTCCCCTGTCCCCACGCTGTTTCCTTCCTTGGCAGGGAAGGTTTAAATCTTAAAGGACTTCTGATCATCTGTAGGATGTTTAGGTAGCCTCAGATTTCTGTGTAGGTATTTCATGTCACTGTTTAGGGAGGTCAGCAGCTATTTTTCTGTGTCCTTCCTGACTATTATGAAATTTTGGTTTTTTGTTTGTTTCTTGCTTTTGTTTTCATTCTTTAAGGTCAGCCCTAAACGTGTGTAGCGTGAGGTGTTTCTGCTCAGTTCTGGCACCAGTGTGGCCTAGCTCTCCCTGCACAGTGTCTTCCCTAGGGGAACAGAGCCAGCGTGAGCGGAGCTCAGGGGAGTGAGGGGAGCAAGGATTTGTCTGTCCAGTTGCATTTACCCAAGGAGCCACTGTGCTGTCATCTGTAGAACCAGCCGGAGAAAGCTTGTTCCCAGGACTTCCATTACCGTGAAGTTCTAGTTCAATGTCTCTAAGCCAAAGACAGCAGATACAGCCTCGGGACTGAGGAATACATTCATTCAAAGTATAAATGGATGGTTCGGTGTATGATGTGCTCTGAAGACTTTCAGACAAGCTGTGAATATCTATTTTGTGAATAGTTCCTTCATCCTGTGAGCTCTGCAGGCATTTGGGATGATATTTCTGTTGGGAGGCAAGGTGAAGGAATAGAGGATTTGCCAGGTGGGACCAGAAGTCAGAGCACACAGATCGTAGCCCTTGGTCCTTCATATTCTTGTTCAGTGAGCATAGTAAGCAACGATACCTGGATGCATTTTCTTCATCTACAAAACGCATATAATCATACTCAGTTCATCTAGCTAAGGTGTTAAGGACACCCAGCTGAGTGAATGCATATAAAGATTCCTTTGCTGTACCCAGCGATGGTCTGTACAAACAAATAGTGCTGCTTGCTTACATGTATTGGGATATAGACCTTCAGGCTCTAGTCCTCCAATTGCTTCGTGAGAATGTTGAACTTTAAAGGCTTAATTTTCATCCATGAAACTAAGCAGGATTTTCCTTTTGAATTCTAGGGTTTTTTACAAAAAGACTTACATTCTGAGTACTGTTTTTTTGTGTGTGTTTTTTTAATGGACCTCTGACTTCTGAGTGTCGTTTCATTGTTCCCAGGAAGGATGACTAAACGAGGCCAGGAGTACCTTAAAGCTGTGTGGTAGCGTTACTTTTAATTGCTCCCTTCTGAACCCCATTGGCAAGGCTGTGAGACGCCCATTAAGGTTTCATTAAGGACCTGGGTCATCATCCCTTCTCTAGTGGAAGCGGGAAATGCTTTAGGTAAATATGTTACCCTGTATTATTTCAGTCTTCAAGATGTCTTGTCTGAGGTCTTAAATGTCTCACCAGCTCCACTGGAAATGTTTGGCCTTATTACGTTTGTAAACAGACATCTCAAATCCACAGTTGAAATCTGTGTTTAGGGAACAACTTATCTTTTGATCTGTGGATGAGATAATTGTCAAAAGTGTGAGGGAGGGCGTTACTGGTACTGGGCCAACTTTTTCTAAGCACTGCTTGCTTCTTCCTTTTTCTGTCTCCTTTGCTTGCCTTCTGCAACAAGGTTTTTGATATAAGCAATAGACACTGACTGTGGCCAGGTTAGGCTCACAGGGAATTTACGACAAGCAGAGGCGGCCAGCTCCTGGGACAGACTGACGGGGCCAGGCGTGGGACAGGCAGGGAGCAGGTAGTTTTAGGGCTGCAGGGCAGGAATTTCCACTTTTCACTCAGCACTGCGAATGGCATGAGTGATCTCCAGTCATTCAACCCTCTGCCACTTGTTCAAGTGACTGTGCCCCAGGGAGGGAGTTCCGATTGGCCGAGCTCCAGATGACTGCTCACTCCTTGGCTGTTCTGCTGGGAATAAGAAAAGATTTGGTAGAAGCCCCAAGGACCCTCTTTGCAGAGTTACCATCCTGCTAAGAAGGAATGACACCAGGGAAGGAGAGTGGATGCTGGCCACCCCACATGCAACAGTTCCACTGGTTTCATTCTCTCTTCCTTCTCTGTGTGTGCTTGGTCCCTCCCTCTGTTCCCCTGCCCTAAGTTTACATCTGTGCCCACTGAGAATTCAGTTAAATGGGAGAGAGGGCAGAAAAGAAGGAATACACTGTCATAGGCAAGACAGATGTGGCCATTGCCGACATGGCGTTCAGTACCAGCCGAGGAGGACCAGATGGCAGACGGGCAAGCCACTTAACCTTTGAGCTGCCAGAGGTCAGTGCCGCAAGGAGGCGGAGCCACATCTTAGCTAGAAGCTAGGTATCTGGCCTTTGCTCACCATCATTTTAGGAAAGCAGACCCTAAACCACCGACTTAATGCTGAAGTGCTGGTGTACATTTAGCATTGATATTTTCCCTGTAGGCAGCTGCTCAGCTTTGGTTTCAGTCACGTACCGTTTCTGAGAAATGCTGGTATCAGGTATGCATCTTTGGGAAGAGCTAACAATTAAAGAGCGAGATAACTCTGACTTCTCCCAGGCTCTTTCTTTTCCGTTCTTCCTCTATACTTAGGTCCCTGCAATCCACTCACCACCCCATTCCGCCATGTCCAGGGGAGGAAGCACTCGGGCCTAGAAATCACCTGGCTACTGTTAAGCATTTCCCAGCTCTACTCCTGGAGCATTTAATTTCGGTGGGAATCTCTGTTGCCCAAGCACCTCACCAGGTGATTCTTAAGGTCCAGAAAGCTTGGGAAACCTGCTCTAGAGAATGCTTAGACATGATCGGGGCCAGATAATAACACCTTTGATTATTATGAGGCCCACTTTCAAGGAGCTGAAGTTTTAGTAGACGCCTCAGTGTTTACAGCATCTTTGTAAATTAGGGGGTAAGGGGGTGGGCAGTGTTTGTGGCTCTTAATTTTTCTTCTTGGGGGAAACCAAGGCTTATGCCATAATAAAGGCATCCTGGACTCTTCTGTATAATATTGGTGCTCTGACCATTGGAATCAGATCTCTATCTAATCATACACAAGATTCTTTGGCGTGCCAGTTCTGACTGTAAAATCTACCTCTCTCTTTGGTTTTATCTCCTTTGACATTGTCCCTGTTTCGCATGCATTGCCACTGAGCTAGATGTTCAGTAGCTTCCTGAATTGTCTCCCTGCTTCCCGAATTTTCTTTCTACCCGTTCCCCCCAGCAACTAATGAGAACCCTTAGAGATTGTGGAACCTGTTTATCGTGGGAAGGCAATGGTATATAGTTATTAAATGAGCAGCTTTTAGCTATAGAAAGACAGGTTTGAGTCTTAGCTCTAGAATTTACTAGATGTGTGACGTTGGTCATGGTGTTCAACCTCTCTAGGTTTCAGTTTTCTGATTTATAATTTGGAGAAAACTGTGTGTGATTGTGGTGAAAATTAAGTGATAGTGTTTTTGAACGATGCAGCTCAGTGGTAGATACAAGTAAGTGCTTGCCATTGCATTTATTATTGAACAGTTCAAATAGCATGGACATTTTCTGTTGAATAATTGAGAGACCTCATCTGTTGAGCTATCTGAGGAAAATTCTTTTATTGCAATTTTGGGCTTTTTCCTCTACTCTCTTTCCTGGTTATTGCTCTGTTCAGATCTTCTTTCTTTTTGGATCAATTTAGTCATTTGTATTTCCTAGAAAATGGTCTGTATCATTGGGATTTTAAAATTTACTAGCACAGGTTATGCGTGGTATTCTTTAATTATAGAAACTTTACTCTCTCCCTGTCTGTAGTTATATTCTTTATTGTCTCTAATTTTGAGTTACCTGTCATGTCTATCCCCTTTTTTGATTAGTTTAGCCAGAGCTTTGGTAGAATGTGTGGAGTTTTTTCTTAAAAAAAAGCAGCACTTATTTCTAGGACTTATAAGTTATGCTCCTTTACTTTTCTCATTCATTATTTTTTTTTCTTCTGTTGCTTTAAAATTGTTTTGTTTGAACGTTTACTTCAATGTCACTCTTTCTCATTTACTGATAAAGTGCCTTTTTCGGGATTCCCCAGCCAACTTCTGGTCGAGTCCACCTCTCCCCGCCTGCTCATATCCAGCCAGCCTCTCCTTGCTCAGCACGACTCCTGCAAGAGCTGTATTAGTCAGGACTCGGTGAGCGGTGCCTGAATTCCGACCCAGCTCACACCAGCTCATATAAAAGCACTGTGAAGTGGCTCACAAAATTGATGACCATGGTGTATGTGTCTTTGAGCACAGCCTGATCCAGGAGTGCACGTGATATTTCTGGACACCTGTCTCTCTTTGTTTCTTAGGTCACCTGCTTTTCTCTGATGGTTTTATTTTCCAGCATCCTCCTGAGTGGTGGGGAAAGATCCAGTCCTGTGGCCCCAAACCTCATAAGGTGACATAACTTCCTATCTCCCAGTGTTTTATCTGTGGCCCCACAAAGCATCCTGGTTGCGTTGCCTGGGTTCACAACTACTTCATTGACTGCTGCCTATCGGCAAGAATTGAGGAAAGACTCTGCTTATGAAAATGAACAGGGCTTGCTTATATAAAAGATGTAGAAAGAAGTTATCATAGTTAGCATACAGGTATCAGTAACATTATGACAGATGGTGGTCCAAGTTACCCGATCCAGAAATGATAAAATCTGATTGAGAGAGAGGGTAAACCCCAAACTGTTTAGGGTATAACTAGCACTTCCTAGAGCCATCCCCTTTTTTTAAGGATACTGAGCGCCTCACTGGGACCAGAGGAAACGTCTCCATCACAGTGTGGTCACTGTCCGTCAGCACATGGCACATCCAGGCACCAACACGGTCTCCTGAGCCTGGCCCAGGGACACTCCTGGGTTCAGTGCTGTGGGACTCAGTCAGGTCAGCTACCCCATGAGTGTGGGAGTCACCATAACAAGCCTCTAAACGAGGGGTGGGAACGTCTGGCCCACGAAATCATTTGGTCTGGCCCTGCCAAGGCATTAGCGGTGAGTTAAACATTTGACCAAATTTAGCAGGCTGATTTTTAAGTGGGTAATTTTGAATGGCCCTCAAACGATGTTATAAATATCCAAATAGCCCTTGACAGAAAAAAAGGTTCCCCACCCCTGTTCTAGACCAACCGAGAGCCTCATCCTGCATGGGTGTCGAGGACCCTGGATCAGTCCCAGGTCTAGGGGAGGGGTGCACTGATGGCCAGCAGAGGTGACAGCCCCACTCTATCCGAGGGACTTCACAAACGTACCAAACAAAACCAGATGTCAACTCCGAATGTTTTTACCACACCCCATGAACTTCAATTCTTAGTGGTCTTTTTTGTTTTTCTATATATTCTCGTTCTAATTTGGATTCCTTCATTGATGCACAGGAATTATTTAAGAGAGGATGTGTATGTGTTTAACTTCTTCATGATTGGGTTTCTAGTTAGGTTTGGATTTGGGGTGCACCTCCCCTCCCTCCTGGCCGAGTTTCTGGTCAGTAGTATATACACTGAAGAACAGAGCTGGTGGGGCTCAAGTTCCAGCTTAGAATGAGCTCCCTGCTAGTGACGAGATTTGAGAACAAGGCTGAATCTCAGGTCAAAATGCAGGTTTCTGCTTCCTTCTGGTTGACAGAAGTAACTAGCCCCAGTGAGGGGACTGGTTTGCCCAGATGGGGACAGGCAAGAAGGTGGGAGACACCTGGTCTGCTAAGCATGTGCAGCTGGAAGCGCCGGGAGCTTCCCTTACCTGAGAGCAGGTGTTCTCAGAACGCAAACATGCTGGGGTTTTGAAGTTAAAAGACAAGCCCCATGAATTCCAGATTTCACAGATTAGATTTGGTATTTCTCCTCTTTGGAAATGAGTTGGGGGTTGGGGGTGGCCAGGGAGGGAAAGGCACCTCACTTGGTTGAGGTTAATGGCATTGCGGTCACAGTACTGTTTGGGCTTTAAGGATTCCTTTGTCTGGCGGACTGCTGATTTTTTAAAATATTCAATGAGAACTGGAAAATAAGGGGCACTCTTTTCTCTTTGAAGTAATGAGTCCTCATATTAGTCTGATAACATGCATTATTCCATTTATAGTCTCAGTTTCTAGGCATGTTTCCTAAAGCTGCTGCCTCTGACGGTCTGTTGGGCATGACCGACCTCCAGTTTTCTGTGTGGCTGCTCAGCCCTCCTGGCCCCGGGTCCTGCAGCCTCAGGGATGAGTTTTGCCACCTTTTGACTTTTTTTATGGGGTTATCCCTGCCCTTCCAGATCCTGCTAAACTTCCAGCAAAGGGGGGGGGGGGGGGGGTGGGACGCGGTGCAAGTGTGCTTCCCCTCTGGCCACCAGGACGTGTGGGATCCTGGTGCTCTGTCAGGCCATGTGTGACACCCACACTGCCTTTCTCAGAGCCCCCTGATAGTTGCTTAAACAGTCATCTCACACACACACACACACACACACACACTTGTAGTTTGCAGCAGTTGATGTAGATAGCACTATCCTAGCTTTTATTGGTATTTGGAGGTGGATGCTGGTGCCCGAGTTGGTCTTCTGCCTGGAGCTCCCTCCTGGTTGTCCTGACATGGCCTCTACTCCAGCCCGCCCCGCCTTATCCTGGAAGTAGTGTCTCCTTCATTTGTTCTCCTGTAGCACTTATTCTTATCCTTAATTCATCTTTGTAATTCCATGTTATATAGTCATGCTGGTGTGTGTGTGTGTGTGTGTGTGTGTAATGAGTAACTATGCATCATTTTTATTACATATGTAAGAATTGTACTTGTCAGAGGACTCGAGGTATTTTGTGGATTGAAATACAGGACACATGAGGACATCTTGAAAAAATTCTTCCTGAAGGCAGTTGGGGTAAAGGAATCTCCAGCTCCCACACCTTGCGACCCTCTGCTGAGGCACTTTGCATTTTTTTCCTTTAATGGTAAGAATTAAACTACATGAGGTCCACCCTCTTAAAATTTTATATGTACAATACAGTATCATTACCCATAGGCACAATATTGCACAGAGATCTCTGGAATTTACTCATCTTGCATAATGGAAACTTCCCTTTGCTTTGAAGTTTTCTAATGATATATGAACAGGATTTCTTTGTTTTGAGCAGCTTTTCTTGGGAAAATGTGTTCAGATTCATCCATAGCTATAGCATCTGAACTGTGATCCTTTTCAAAAGCCTCTAACATTTAGAGGCTTTGCTGCAGGTGTGGTTAATGGGCTCTCAGGTTTCGGTTCTTTTGATAACATCGTGAAGAGTGACTTCAGATGCTGAAACATCTGAGGAACGAAGAGCATTTTCGTTCTCCCCAGCCTGCTTCTTTATCATCATGTACTTCCTCCAGGTTCCTTCCTTTAACCTTTCCCCCAAATTTGTTCTAATTTTTAGACCAAGAAACCAGACGATTAAATCCATAAATGAGCAAGAAGGTATTTTCCTGGTTAAAATGCCAGGAATTTTATTGGCATTCTGTGGAACCCCAGCTTTCACAAAGCCCCTTTACAGAAAGTTTCCCACCACCTTCAGGACAAGGATTTGCCTGAGTTACAAAGCTGTTTACTGTGAAAGAACTTCAGACGTGGAGGAATTTGAACACTGTTTGGTTTTGCGTCTAGGTATTTGACTTGGAAGGGTGCAGTCCTTAAACGCTGCTCTGTTTAAAGTCATTGCCTAACACTTGTGGGTGGGAGGTGACAGAATTGGGTGTAATAATCCTAGAGTTATGTGGGTATTTGGTGGCATTGTTATACCTGGACTAACAGTTTTACGACCATTTTAAACGGGAAGAGCCATGTGTCTGCTTTAGCCGGCGATGGATTCTGTCGCAGCAGTTGTGATAGTGCCATGAGATGTGTCAGAGAAGCAGCGCAGAATTGAGACACGATCAGAGAACACAGTCCCTTGCCAAGGAAAACCCCCGGGCAATCTGTGACTCTTGGACTCACCATGTCCGCCTAGAGCCAGGCTGTCCTGCAGCCAGGAGAAGGCCTGGATGCAGCCTCATCCACACACAAACCAGAGGACGAGAAATGAAGTTTGTGGCGCCCTCCTCAGAGGGCAGGGTCAGGCCCTTCAGGGAAATAGCTATCAAAACTACACATTACCGTGCGCTGTGCCCATTTTCCCCATCTCACTCCCATTGTAATGGCCATTCCTGCTCCTCTTAGATACCAGCCAGTCCATGTGGCTTCTGCTCTCACGGAAGCTGGTCTTAGACTTGTCCCCCCTCCTTTCACAATCCCGGATTAGTGCTGAGGCACCCTGGGTTCTTACTAAATCCTCATTGGCGGTCCAGCACCCCAAGGGGCCTGTCCTGCCCAGCCCAAGCGGGAGAAAGTCAGAGGAGGCCCAGGCTGCCCCCCTGCTCCCCTGGGTGGGTCTGCTTTGTCTCCACATCCCACATCAGATGTGGAGTCAGCTCCGGTCACTGTTCAGCTTCAGTCACAATGTCTGGAATAAAGTAATTCAGAGCTGTTGCTAACTCACTGCATGACCTTGATCGGCGACTGACCACCTACCTCCATTGCCATGTCTGCCAGGTAGGCGTGGCTTTCCTTCCCCCATGAAATCGGGTAAGGCTCCTGCGAGTGCTTAGTAATCTCCAAAATGCTGCCTCTTGAGTGGCTTTGCAACTATGTATCCATTTTGTAACAAAAATCAAAAGCTACTTTCTAACTGCTTAGTTATCAACAGGGTATGCTTGGTTACAACTGGTCTGTTGTTGCAAAAAACTACTTTGGCAGGGTCCCCTGCCTTCCTGCAGGCTACCGCTTACTCTACGTATAAACCATGTATTATAGATATTCTCATTCAATGCCATTCATTTTCCAATTTTAAAAAATATTAGTGAAGTTGACAAGGTAGTAGGTCTTAGAAAGATAGTAAGTCAAAGACAAAATTGATAAAAATAGCACCTAGGTATCTCTAACCTTATATCTTTAACTCTGATGTTTGGGACCCCAGCTGCTGACTAAGCTGCCAGAGCCTCAGCACAGTGTGAGTGTGGTTTACTGGCCGTGTGTGATCTGAGCAGCCGTGTAGTGTGCTTGTTAAGAGCATGGATTCACAGGAGCCAGCTCTGCCATTGCCTCGCTGCATGATGCCGGGCAGCTTTTTAACCCTCTGAGACTCAGTTTCCCTATCCACAGGGGTGGGCCACTTAAAGAACTTCGATTATGAGATCCAAATGAGTTAATACTTGCCTGGTATGAAGTTTGTGCCTTGTAAATATTCGTTATTATTTATGGAGGGAAAATATGCTTTCACTGTTTCATTTTTTTAGTCTACCCCCTCCTCCAGTTCTGTGTAAGATTAAGGTATACAGCATAATGACTTGACTTATGCATATATTGTGAAATGATTACAACATTAAATTTTGTTAACATCTATCATCTGATATTGATAGAAAGAAAAAAATGTGTGATGAGAACTCAGGATTAACTCTCTTAACAACTTTTTTATATATATCATATAGCAGTGTTAACTATAGTCATCATATTGGACA
Organism: Myotis lucifugus; assembly: GCF_000147115.1. Classification (NCBI taxonomy): domain Eukaryota; kingdom Metazoa; phylum Chordata; class Mammalia; order Chiroptera; family Vespertilionidae; genus Myotis; species Myotis lucifugus. The sequence goes on along the minus strand of NW_005871264.1, from coordinate 23,391 downwards.
TTGCATCCTTGATACTTCTTATTTTATAACAGAAGTTTGTACCTTTGTCCACATTTATCCAATTCCCTCTTTCCCCCTCCCTCCCCACCTCCCTGCCTTTGGTAATCACAAATCTGATCTCTTTTCTATGAATGTTTGTGTGGGTGTTTTTTTTAGGTTTCACATATAAGTGAGACCATACAGTATTTGTCTTTCTCTGCTGACTCATTTCACTTAGCATAATGCACTCAAGGTCTCTCCATGTTGTCACAAATGGCAGAATTTCCTCCCTTTTGTGGCTGAGTAATATTTCACTGTACACACGTATTTATCACATTTTCTTTATCCATTCGATCCATCAGTGGACACTTAGGTCATTTCTATATCTTGGCTATTGTAAGTAATATCTCTTCAACATCTTTGGATCTAGTCCCAGAAGTGGAATTGCTGCATCTCTCTGATACAAGTTAAAGTATAACATGTCTCATGGTAAATTTTATATCTGACTTTCTCGGGCCATTTACCTTTTTCTGCAGGCTTTTGTGGAGGCCCAGAACAAGATCACTGTGCCGTTCCTGGAGCAGTGCCCCATCCGAGGTTTATACAAGGAGAGGATGACTGAGCTGTATGACTATCCCAAGTATAGTTGCCACTTCAAGAAAGGAAAGCGGTACGTGACGTTGCTTTCACTTAATTTTATTTCACTTTTCTCATTGAATGCGTTCTTAAATGTTAAAACAGGTTCTGAATAACTTACCAGTTTATCAAATTAATTCATTATAAAATGGATTCATTTCTGTGCTTAAATATGAGAATATTTTTTGGTCTGTTGTCCAAATTCTTAAAGTAAGGATTAAGAAATTTAGTAGATGTCCCTATAATTAAAAATAAATTTTAAAAAAACCAACAACTAACATAATCACACAAAAAAAAAAAACAAAGAAAGAAATTTAGTATAGATATGTCCGACGACGAAATCTAGAGTGTAAAAAACTATTGTTTTCTTATGGCTAGTAATTGGTGAGATGGCATGATTCATAAATAACAATGGAGATTTGTTTGCCTCTAAAATTAATTATCTTTGGTTTATACTACTTGAAAAGATTTTATTATATGCACTTCTATCCAAAAATGAAAATTGTCCAGGAAGTAGAACCTAATAATTTGCTTCCCTTGTTTTCTTACACTCACTCAAACATATTCTCTAGTTAGGTTTTTAAGCCTCATTGGAAGTATCATCAATAATTTAGTATCCCCTTTCTCCCCAAGGATCAGCAAAGTGGATCTGCATGCCAAGCCCTGCCCACCACCTGCTTTTATAAATGAGGTTTAAATGGCACACAATCATGTCCATTCATTTATATATTGTCCATGGCTGCTTCTGTACAACTCACAGTTGTGTAGTAGCAGCAGAGATGTGTGGCCACAAAGCCTGAAATATTTTCAGTCTTGCCCTTTACAGAAAAGGTTTGCCGACCCCTACCCAGCTGCCTTTTATTTAGCAAATAAAAGTCTTTGTCTCTGCTTAGTTAAGGTGCAGGATTTGAATATTTAAAGCAATTCAGGGGAGATGGTGGGACCTATAACCTAGTCCCCATGTCCCATTTGCTGCTGTACCTGTGTGTGTGTGTGTGTGTGTGTGTGTGTGTGTGTGTGTGTGTGTTTTGCTTATGTGCATTTGGTTTTACTCCGCAAATAGGAAACTCCACAGCTAAATAAAGACTGTCTCTGTCCCGCAGGTATTTCTATTTTTACAATACAGGTTTGCAGAACCAGCGAGTATTATATGTACAGGATTCCTTAGAGGGTGAAGCCAGAGTGTTCCTAGACCCCAACGTACTCTCCGATGATGGCACCGTGGCGCTTCGAGGTGAGTGCTCCACAGCCAGGCCCCGGGAGTCCCAGGCCCCCACGCCAAGCTCTGTGTTGGAGCAGTCACCTCACCTCGGAAATACCAGACAGAGCGTGGACCCTGTTGCAGAACAGATGCACACGCAATGTCAGGAGAGCTATTTTTGCACAGTATGTTTAGAACACGTGAGTAATCACGTGTCCTTCTGATGGCATGAAGCAGATCTGGAGAATACTTGTCACTGGCCTCAAATTAACGCCTAGGGCTTCTGAGACCCTGAAGTATCTTCATCATTTCCCATAATATCCCTGAGAACTATCTGTGATTAGAAACACAGTCCTCTTCTATAAGAAATTTAAGCTATACAAAGAATGTTTCAACTATAAATATAAAATAGGAAGGACTATTTACGAGATCCCTTTCCTTGCGGGGGGGCGGGGTGGGGGAACTGATTAAGAGTTTTAAAATTTAGATAATTGTCAGTATGTTAGAATTAAAAGTAAAAACATACAAGCTTGTAAAATTGGACAGCTTGGTACCCTGACCTCTAAAGATGCAAGTTTAAAAACTGAGTAAGTTTAGCCTACAGTTGCTATATGTCTCCTAAATAATCCTGTCCCGAAAATAACCTCCTCCACAGGCCATAACGATTATCCCCGGTTTGTGCCATAAACACTAGTCCTAGGGTCAGGAAGTTTGTGGTTCTATGATTTAATAACTGTATCCTCTGAGAACCACATCTTGGTAGCATTATAGATGTTTTTAGTGCAGTTGGCTCATCTTCTGTAGCATCTTCTGTTTTATTAAGAAAGCACAGTTGTAGGTTCAGTCCTACAGAATTGAGCAGTTGGAACACTGAAGTCCTATAATCAGTTAGGTGGGAATTAAACAGATCTGGGCAAGGACCCTTAGAATAAAATAAAAATGCCCTTGACCAAAATTGCCCTTACAATAAAAATAAAGGCATTCAGTCATTTAGTGGTTCCCTCTCCTCTACAAATGGGCTGTGAATGTAAATGATGATTCTTTACTAACTGGAATTGAAAGTAATAAGATGCCAGCCAGCTTAATAAGAGTATTCTTCCATGAATTGGAACTTGGAGTTAAAAGAACTTATTAATATAGTAGTTCTGTGCAATAATGTACCCTGTGTAGGATTCATTTAGTTTTAGCAAAGGTCTGTCTTGCAACTCATCCAGAAAGACTTCATTATAACAGAGTCTCACTTCTCACTTTGATAATTCATCCTAGTAACTTTTTTATGGAATTGTTGCCATCTTCATGTCCGGATGGATGGAAAGGAAAATTCAACATGGGACCTGGATTGGGTGTTTGACAGTGGTATTATAGGGAAATTACAGTATGGGAGGTAAACATTCAGATTCTTTTGATAGTATATACATTTTTTTTAAAATGTATTTTGATTGATTTCAGAGAGGAAGGGAGAGGGAGAGATAGAAACATCAAAGATGAGAATCATTGATCATCTGTCTCCTGCACACCCCCCACTGGGGATCAAGTCTGCAACCTGGGCATGTGCCCTTGACCAGAATCGAACCCGGGACCCTTCAGTCTGCAGGTAGATGCTCTGTGGATTAAGTGTCAGCCTGCTGACTGAAGGTGTATGGGTTCAATTTTGGTCAAGGGCATGCACCTCAGTTGCAGGCTCGTGTGGGAGGCAACAGTTGATGTGCCTCTCTCACATCGATGTTTCTCTCTGTCTCTCCCCTCTCCTCCACTCTCTCTAGAAATCAATGGAAAAACTACATTGGGTGAGGATTAACAAAAATAAAATTAATATAATTTGAATTCAAAATTTTTATTTGGAATTTTTCTGAAAATTTTCTAATTCTATATAGCTAATTCAAACACTACAATGTTATATAGAGTGGAAAGTGAATATTTTCTCCCCATCATCTTCTAGATTCTTTTCTGCAATTACATACTTATGAGCCTGGATATTTTATAGGAATTGTAAGTGAGTAATAAGTAGGCTTTTTGAGGTTTTAGACATATTTCCCATTAATAGAGGTCTCATGTAAAAATAGTAGAAAACCTCTGAAAATAGTTGGGTTTCTTAGAATAATTTCCACAAGCCCCCTCCCCCCCCCCCCCCCAGGTAAAGTTCAGCAAACATCCTAAGAGGAAATTTCTGGTGTTGGTGTCTGGTACCAAATGCTGTACCATAATGATAATTCACAATGATGAAAGCTGCTATATTTGTCAGGAAACATTCCATGGTGATGACAATGATCTATCTCTCTTGTCCCTAAAGAACTGGACAGTAGAGTAGTCCATAGATGGTGTTGCTTTTCTTCCTTTTCCACAGTCACTTTTGGTATGTGGACCGCGTGAGATCCTTCATTGCAAACCCTCAGGCCTTATTTGCCTGGGTGGTGGTGTTCGGATGGTATGGGCGATAATCCTTGAGTGCCAGTAATGCTCAGAAAACGGGGTTGTAAAGAATGAACTCAGATAGTTGGAATCCATTCCAAAAATTACCTAATGACTCCAATTTAGTTCTGTTTCATGGCGTGTGTCCTAATTCAGTCATTACTCCAAAGGCAGTTTCCTTGTTCCTTACTTGTTCCCTTTGCAGGGGTTCTCAACCTTCTGGCCCTTTAAATACAGTTCCTCATGTTGTGACCCAACCATAAAATTATTTTCGTTGCTACTTCATAACTGTAATGTTGCTACTGTTATGAGTGTAATGTGAATATCTGATATGCAGGATGGTCTTAGGCGACCCCTGTGAAAGGGTCGTTCGACCGCCAAAGGGGTTGCGACCCACAGGTTGAGAACCGCTGCTTTAGAGTGTAAATAAAATGTGCTGAAAATCCAAGATGAGCTCTGCTTTTAACTGATAGAAATTAAAAAATGGAAGCATCTTAGTGGGCATAGAATCCAACACTTCATGTTAGAGATGAAGAAATGAAGACTTGCTTAAGGTCATAAGGCAAATGCCTGTAAGACATGGGCTTGGCCCTCAGAGTTCCTCACTACCACAGTCTGCCTCCGTGTACGACAGAGAGCGTTGTGGGGCAGCGCAGGGCAGTGAGCAGGGCCAGGCACTGTGTCCCCGTCACTGTTTGATTTCTCCTGTGTTCCATAGGCTATGCATTCAGTGAAGACGGTGAATATTTTGCCTACGGTCTGAGTGCCAGTGGCTCCGACTGGGTGACAATCAAGTTTATGAAAGTCGATGGTGCTAAAGAGCTTCCAGATGTGCTCGAAAGAGTCAAGTTCAGCTGTATGGCCTGGACCCATGATGGGAAGGGAATGTTCTACAACTCTTACCCCCAACAAGACGGAAAAAGTGATGGTACGTTAAGACTTCAGGTGAAAGCACCTTTTTTTATGAAATAGAAGTGTGACTCCCATAACTTTAAAAGAAAAACTAATCCCTAACAGTTTGGTCTAGAGCAAGCATGTCAAACTTGCGGCCCACAGCGAATATTTTTGGGGCCCAGCCAATATAACGGTATGTAAGAAATGTTTTAATAAAAATTCCGTAACTTAATTTTTACAATATCCTGTTATACATAATCTATCTATATATATATAAGGCTAAGTGACCGACCGTCCGTCCGACCCACTGACTGACCAGCTGGTACATATGATGCGCACTGGCAATTTAAAAATAAACATTGACTCACGCTTGTGTGATTCATGTAAAGCTCTCGCTGGCACCAATCCCATGCGTGTTTTGATCTGTCATTGTCGATCGTGAATTTAGTTGTTTTAGTTGACATTCAACATGAACCACATCGTGATTTATTCATCAACCATCTGACTGGCCAGTACATATGATGCGAAATGGCAATTTAAAAATAAACGTTGACTCGCACATGTGTGATACATATAAAGTTCTCGCTGGCACCAATCGCACGCATGTTTTAATTTTATAATGCTATATTATATATACTATTGATGTAATTTTTTGCAGTAACGTAATTACTGTATGAATCTTCTAATTAATTTACTTTCAATGTGCATGAATTCGTGCACCGGGCCTCTGGTCCTATCTAATAAAAGAGTAATATGTAAATTAACCATCACTCCATGACAAAGATGGCGGCACCCATAGTGGCTGGGACGGGACGCTGGCAGTGTTGCCCTGGCAATGCGAGCCCAGCGTCTGCACACCGGCAGCGTGATGGGAGGGGAGGGGCCGCGGCGCGAGGGACGCTGGCGTCGTTGCAGGCCAGGCTGAGGGGACCCCCCCCCCCCCCCCCCGCACGAATTTCGTGCACCGGGCCTCTAGTTATTAATAATGAACTACAACGTTCACTAATGACTGATTACTATAATCGTGTTGCATTCATTTCCCTTACGTGCCTTATGTGCAGGCGCACCATTTGTCTCCACTAATACTAGCAGCAGATATTTTAGCAACCGATTGCCATGTCATTAGTCTTGGACTGACTTGTTTGGTGTGCACAACAGGAAATATTTTGCTTTCGGAGAACAAGAAAAATAGGTTTATTTGCATTACACTTATTAAGTTGCGTAGTTATTCAGTGCCTGGTAAGTTAATGTTCAAGAAAAAATATTAATTTTTATTAAAATGTTCTATTACTTTATGTTAATGATTATTCATTTATTTCAGCCCTTTGTGTTCAGCATGTCTATTGAAATAAACCTACATTTCTATGAAAATGGAAGTTTTTCTTTGCGGCCCACATAAACTTAAACCGTGTTTATTTGGCCTGTGTTAGCCTTGGAGTTTGACATGCTTAGTCTAGAGCCAGGATTCCTCAAAGAATGTTGTACCATGTAACTTTGTTGTATAAGAGATCACCCCAAACCTCAGTGATTTAGAATAATGACCATTTATTTCGCTTGAGTCTATGGGTTGTCCAGGCAGTTCTTCTGGGCTTAGCTGAGTTCATGATGTGTCTGTCTGTGGTCAGCTGCAGGTCAGTTGGCTTGACTCTTACATGTCTGGGGCCTCAGCTCTGGTCCATGTGGTCTCTCATCCTCTAGCAGGCTAATTTGCATGGAAGCTCAGCAGGATTCCAAGAGGGAGAGCTGAAAGGCACAACTTCGTAGATGCCTGGGCTTGCTACTGTCATACTGTCACTTCCCTGCATTCTGTTTACCATCCCCTATTCAAGGGGATACTGGGGACTGTGAAATAGTGAGGCCACTATTCCAGTCAGTCTTTCACAAATGTGTTCTATGTCCCAGGGGGTTCATGGAGAAGATGGATTTTTTTCATAAAACTAACTTATTTAATGATGTTGAGTGATTATAAAATTTTTCTGCTGCAATCATCATTGATCTTTTCCCTGGTCAGAAGTTACAGTCCCCTGTTGGCTACATTTATCTTGACACTTTTCTTCTTGTTAACTTCCCATACACATCTATTCTTCTCCTCTTCAGTTTCACAAAGATCCTGTTGTGTTCAGTGGTCCCTCTTTCTTTCCCCCTTCACTCCTCATCTTCCCAGACAGGAAGGGTCCTGTACCTTATACCTTGCTGGTACAAGCTGTCAGCAACAGTGTCTTTATGCCACTCTATATTCCACTCGAGGTATAGCGTTCTCATGTTTCTTGGCTGGTCTTGACGGGTGGGTTTTACGGTCCCTTTGTTAGAGATGTGGAGCTGGGATGCAGAGTCTCGGGCACCTTTTTCAGAGCCTGGGCCTGGCAAGTGCTTTCTACCGCACATGTTGTCCCCTTATCATGACCTGCTGTATCTTTAGTGATACTCTCCTTTCTGTCTCCCGCCTCCCCCTCCCAGTTGAATTGGGAATAAGGCTGTAACACTTTTCATCTCTTTTGGCTATGTTTACCGTCTGCTGCCTTTGATTATACTACTCATTACCTTTCTTCGAATTCACCAGGGATCTACAAGAGGAGCTAAGAGGTTTTTAAATCAAGAATGTTGGCTAAAGAAAGACCTCTGTGTCTGTATTGAGAGTGCCAGTGGGTTAGAAATTGTTGGCTATTTCCAAGTTCTGGGAGATCAAAAAAGCATATAACTGGCCATTTCTTGTTAGAGAATAATGTTATGAAGTTAACTTGTGAAAAACATGAAAATTTTCAGTTACCCTCCACTTTTAGTGGCAACCATAGTAATTGCAATTGAACTAAGAAAGCCAGTACCTCCCAGCTGTCAGTTGCTGGCCTCTTGTCCAGAGAACCTCAGCAGCCACTTAGGGTGAGTGCTGGAGCCCGTGCAGAAAAGCTGAGTGGTTCTGACTGTGCACTTCTTACCAGTGTTCCCAGAAAGCCCTGGGAAAGTCACCAAGTGCTCTAAGGTGGTGTTGTTTTTTTCATTAAATTTGCTGGGGTGACATTGGGTAATAGGATCATAGAGCTTTCAAGTGTACATTTCTATGACATAAGATCTGAATATTGCACTGTGCGTCGTGGTATTATCTTTTTCTTCATTGTTCTGAAAGCTTGGTACCTTTTCAGAATAAAGTAAAAATAGTTCAATCTTACAACAGCCTCAAAAAATCAGCAGATATGTGTGAATTACTTCCAGATGATACTCAACTGATTCTTAACTTCTTTTTTTTTAATAGTTCGCTTTTAGAGTCGTTTTAAGTTCACAGCAAAATTGAGCACAAGGTACAGAGATTTCCCAAACATCCCCTGCCCCCACACATGCATAGCCTCCCCCATTATCAGCATCTCCACCACAGTGGTACAGTTGATGAGCCTACATGGACACATCATAATCACCCCAAATCAATCATTTACATTAGACTTCAGGTTATGGTGTACATTCCAGGGGTTCACACAAATGTGTAACGATAAGTATCCACCATTGTGGTATTATACCAGGGTAGTTTCACTTGCCTGATAATCCTCTGTTCCACCTCTTTATCCTCCCTCCTTCCCTCCTAACCCCTGGCAACCACTGATCTTACCATCTCTGTAGTTTTGCCTTTTCCAGAATGCCTTTAGTTGACATCGACTATCTACCCTTTTCAGATTGGCTTCTTTCACTTAGTCGTATGCATTTAAGATTGCTCCATGTCTTTTCATCGTTTGATAGTTTATTTCTTTTTAGTGCTTAATAATATTCTATTGTCTAGATGTAGCACAGTTTATTTATGCGCTCACCTAAAACATCTTGGTTGCTTCCAAGTTTTGGCAGTTATGAATAAAGCAGTTATAAACATTGGTGTGCAGGTTTTTGCATCAACATAAATAAGTTTTCACCTCCTTTGGGTAAATACCAAGGAGTGTGATTATTGCATCATGTGGTAGAGGTATGTTTAGGTTTGGAAGAAACTGCCGAACTGTCTTGCAAAGTGGCTGTGCCATCTTGCATTCCCACCAGCAATGAATGAGAGTTTCTATTGCTCCACATCCTCATCAGCATTTGGTGTCATCCATGCTCTGGATTGTGGCCATTCTGATAATGGTATCTCGGTTTTATTTGCATTTTCTTGATGACCTATGATATGTGGAACATCTTTGCATATGCTTATTTGCCATCTCTACTGTCTGTTAAGGTCTTTGGCCCATTTTTTTAATCAGGTGGTTTTTCCCCTCATTGTTGAGTTTTAGTAATTCTCTGTGTATTTGGGATGACAGTCCTTTATCAGATATGTTTTTGCAAATATTTTCTCCCACTTTGTGGCTTGTCTTTTCATTTCCTTGACAGTATCTTTCACAGAGCAGATGGCTCTAATTTGAATGAAGTTCAGCTTCTCAGTTCTTTCTTTCATGAATTGTGCCTTTGGTGTTGTATCCAAAAAGTCACCACCAAATCCACAGTCACCTAGGTGTCTCCTGTGTTGTCTTCTAGGACATTTATAGTTTTGCATGTAGAGTTAAGGCTGTGGTCCATTTTGAGTCCATGTTTGTGAAGTGTGTCCGGTCTGTGTGTAGATTGTTTTACATGTGGAGATCCACTGTTTGTTGAAAAAAATGATCTTTTCTCTATTGTATAACTGTTGCTCTTTTAGCAAAGATCAGTTGACTGTATTATGTGGGTCTGTTTCTGGGCTGTCTACTCTATTCCATTGATCTGTTTGTCTGTTTTTGCCAATGGCACCAATGTCTTGATTACTTACAGTAAGTCTTGAAGTCAGATAATGTCAGTCCTCCAATATTGTGTTGGCTGTTGTTTTGTTTTTGCTTCTCCACATAAACTTTAGAATCAGTTTGTCAATATCCACAAAATAACTTGCTGGGATTTTGACTGGGATTGGATCGAATCTAAAGGTCAAGTTGAGAAGAACTGACAATATTGAGTCTTCCTGACCACGAACATGAAGTATCTCCCCATTTATTTAGCTCTTCTTTGATTTCTTTCATCAGAGTTTTTATAGTTTTCCTCCTCTAGATCTCATACATATTTTGTTAGATTTATACCTAGGTATTCCTTTGGGGGTACTAATGTAAGTGGTATTGTGTGTTTAGTTTGAAATTCCATTTGCTCATTGCTGGTATATAGAAAAACGATTAATTTTTATGTAATAACCTCATATCCTACAACCAGATACGTGACTTGGATTCTAGCATAGTACAGAGTGGGTGGAATAGGTTCTCTTAAAATTGCACACTGCGTTTCAGTCTACATTGTTAACTCTTCCAGGCACAGAGACGTCCAGCAACCTCCACCAGAAGCTCTGCTACCATGTCTTGGGGACTGATCAGTCAGAAGATATTTTGTGTGCTGAGTTTCCTGATGAGCCCAAATGGATGGGTGGAGCTGAGGTATTGTACTGTTGTGAAATTTTACCCAAAAAGACCATGTCCCATGGATTGTATATGTAAATATCCTTGTTTCGTGATGACCTTTATGAGTGGTAGAAGTCCTTTGAGGGACTAGTCTTTTTATTAAAAATATTGGCATTCAAAATTATTCTTAATAATGAAGTTGATGATAAACCTTTTAACAACATAAAAATCTTAATACAAAAAGTTATGCATGCTTATGGTAAAAAATGCATAAGTACAGAATAACGTAAAGTGAAACATGAACATTGTGAAACTCGGAATCCTCCTTAGAGGTGAGGAGAGTATCCTTCTAAACATTTTCCTTTCATATGCAAATGAGAATGTAGAGAGTGTGTGTTTTCCTGTTTGACACAGTTGTGCTCTTTGTGTAGAAGGTTTACTTGTTTTTACACTAAAATATGTATTCTTTAGATATCTTCCTGTTTTATTTTTTTAATGTGTTTTTATTGATTTCAGAGAGAGAGATAGAAACATCAATGATGAGAGAGAATCATTGATCGGCTGCCTCCTGCACAACCCCTACTGGGGATTGAGCCTGAAACCCGGACATGTGCCCCTGACCAGGAATCAAACCGGGGACCTCCTTGTGCATGGTGTCCGCGCTCAAACCTCTGAGCCACGCCAGCTGGGCGATACCTTCCCATCTTATAGATAGATAGTTCATACATTCCTTGGGGATCTTGATAATAACCAACCTCTATTGAAGTGATACATATTTGAAGTTACTGGCCTAGATTTTATTCTGTATCTTGATAATCAATTGAAAAAGCTTAGAGTTGCTTAGATTAAGAATTTACTGTTGTGAGTTGACTTATGGGGACTAAGAAATATTTTTTTTAAAGAAAGAAAAACAGGCCTGGCCAAGTGGCTCAGTTGGTTGGGGCATCATCCCGTATACCAAAAGGTTTGGAGTTCGATTTCTGGTCAGGGCACATACCGAGGTTGCGGGTTCAATGACCTTGTAGGGCACATATGGGAGGCAATTGATTGATGTTTCTCTTTCACATTGATGTTTCTCTGTCTCTCTTTCTCTAAAATCAATAAACATATCCTCAGGTAAGGATTTTTAAAAAAAGAAAGAAAAACATTCTGAATATTTTAATACAAGTAGACTATCATTCCATTTTTAAGTAGGAAAGAGGAATCCACTAGGAACATTTTAGCTCATTGAGCCATTTAGCTCTTCTCTGAGAGATGATTAAAAATTTGGTAAGAAAAGGACATTTTAAATTTGAACTTTGCTCATGGGTCTGATTCATTGGGGTCAAGAGTAGGAACCCATGGTATTTTAGTTCATGTGCGTTGATATACCTTATTCCAAATTGTCCCTTTATTTCTTTATTTTGTTTCTCTAGACTAAGGCTTGTCACACTTTTGCCCTTAGGCCAAATCTGACCTTCTGCTAGTTTTTGTAAATAAACTTTTATTGGAACAGCACATCCCTTTGTTTACGTAGTGTCTGTGACTACAGTCAACCTCCAACACCAGAGTTCAGTAGTTGCCACAGAAGGCCACAAGGCTCACAAAGGTTTATAGGAAAACTTTGCCAGACTTTAATACACTGTGTTAAAAATGAATCTATAGGACTTATATTTTATTACCTGAAACTGTGCCCTTTTTTCATGCTTTTTCTTTTCTACCTAATTCCCCACCCTACAAGCTTTGCTTGTATAGTTACTATTGCCATATTTCTCACATATTTGTTTTTAATGGCTCTTCTGACTCTATTTGTATGTTTTTACTAAATTTTCTTCTTGTAACAGCTTTTCCTCATACCTAAGGCTTCTGCTTACTATGGATATGTATTTATTTAAAAAATAGTATAGATTTTAACTTTATCTGAGTGAAACAATTAGGGAGACAAAATATGCTACCAAAACAACCTAAAAACATTAAGTCATGTATTTTTCTTTATCTTTATTTGGGGGGAAACCTAAAATAACATATTTTAGTAATCAAATTTTATTCCTCTGGGCTCATCATAAATTCAAAAACATGCTGTTGTGGAGAAATTTTTTCCTTCCAGGCTAATAATTTCATCGAACCAGGCCTGTTTTAATCAAAGTAAAATTATTTGGTTGATACAATAACAGGAACACTAAAATTAAATGCCTGAATATCAGTATATTTTAGCAAATTGGTGTAAAAGAAAACATTTTAACTGGAATACATGCAACTCTGGTTGCTCAGATCTCTTTGTTAGCACTTGGTTGAAGGAACTAGTTTTTGTTCAATACTTTTTTGAAATCATGATAAATATACATAAAATAAAGCTTACTAGTTTATTCATTGTATGTATAATGTGGCAATAAGTATGTTAACACTGTGTGCAACCATCAGCACTATTCACCTCCAGGACTTTCTTCATCTTGCAAAATTGAAACTGTTCCCATTAAGCAATAAATCCCCACCCTCCTCCTCTCTGATCCCTGGTAACCACCTGCTCCTTTCTGTCTCTGTGTATTTGACTACTCTAGGTGTCTCATATAAATGTCGTCATAGAGTCTTTGTCCTTTTGTGTCTGGCTATGTCACTTAGCATGATATTAAGGTTTGTCCATGTCATAGCATATGTCAGAATTCCCTCCTTTTTAAAGTTGGATAATATTTCATCAGTGTATGCACCACATTTTGTTGATGCATTCATTCGTCGATGGACATGTGAATTGTTCCAGTAGCATTGTTATAAATAATGCTGCTATGAGCAGCAGTTTCTAAAAATAACAGGGGCGATACATCATATAAACATTTAACATCTGTATATTCCATTCTACTAGCTAGACAACTGAAAAGAAAACCAGATTTAAGTAGTTCAGTGATCCTTCTAGCATTCATTCAATAGATGTTCACTCTACATAACTTGACTAATGAAGTCTTTGCCACAACCTTGAGAAGCAGTGATCAATCCCATTGCATGGACAAAATAGGATACCTGCCAGGGCGGTTACCATGCAAGTCCGTGGCTGGAACTGCCTGCTGGGTATGTCCGGCCTCTATCTTCTTAACACCCATGTGCTCTGTGTCTCTGCCCAGAGGAAGAGGTCACACAAAACGACAGCAATGACTGTTTAAAGAATGGCAGTAAGTGAGGAGATGCATCTTTACTGAACAAAAATAATAAATGAAGTTGTTGTTTTTTTAAAAAAAAATGCTACAGGGACAAAGTGGGACCTGAGGGACTTGATATTGGATCAGGGCCCTAATCAGTGAATAGTGTGAAGAAAGTCTGTAAGACTTAGGCAGGTCAGGCTGACGTAGGTGAGTGTCCCCATCCTCCCTCACCTGCTGTGTGTGATCATTCTGAGCTGAGAGGACCTTCTTGCTGCAGAGAGGATCTCTCTGTCATTTCAACATGAACACTGTAGTTCTGTAGGTATAAGCCTTCAGAAGCCTGAGGCCCCTCCTAAATTGATGATCCAGTTCCAGGTCGGAAAAATCTAAAGGAAAAAAAAAATATTGATGTGGGAGTTTCTTATACCTGGCAAAGGAGTGTGATAAAGCCAGGGGAATCCAAGAGGCTGGTGTGCTGTTGACTGTCTAGACCAGCGTCACCCATGATTGGTGTACCGATGAGCAATCAGGACATGGGTTGGAAATGAAGCAAACAGTTTCTTAACAGCCTTTATTTAGTGACCCACATCCTAGAGAAAAGCAGTAGTCCTTTACATAACCATGCACCAAATACGTGTGTCGCAATTGCTGCTTCTATTTTTCAGGCAGTTGCTTTTAGGATCATTTTGAACCTGGTATTTCATGAACACATTTAACAGTATCTCTGAGTGGAGAGCCCGTGTTACAGTGATGGTGGTGTACTGCAGCAGGAATCAGGAGAATTTTATTCTAGTCCAGCCGTGGGCAAACTACGGCCCGCGGGCCGGATCCGGCCCGTTTGAAATGAATAAAACTAAAAAAAAAAAGACCGTACCCTTTTATGTAATGATGTTTACTTTGAATTTATATTAGTTCACACAAACACTCCATCCATGCTTTTGTTCCGGCCCTCCGGTCCAGTTTAAGAACCCATTGTGGCCCTCGAGTCAAAAAGTTTGCTCACCCCTGTTCTAGTCCTACCTGGTGGCCGTAGGCAAATCACCTTATCCCTCCGGGGATTTTCAGCTCTGAAAGGCTGTGATGAGAGGATATATCACAGCATCTCATAGACCCTGCAGCAGGCTTCTGGGGTGAGAACGTAGCTGCTGGATTTGAGATCACTGGGATGTGGAGTGCCGGTGTTGTGGGTGCAGTGTGAGGCGCTCATGGGTGGGGGCCGAGTGTGTGGGTGTCTGTGATTCTCCGGCTTGCTGCCGCCCTCCTCCCTTTGGCTGTTGCAATCAGGCTCACCGGGGACTTCCCTTGGTGTCCTAGTTGCTGTCTCCTCATGACTCAGCTCCTCTGTCACAGATGTCTCCCGCTTTCCTGCATTGGACAGGTCTTTGTGACCTTAGGCAAGTCTCTAAGCTACGTTGTCAGGAGGCAGCCTTACTCTTCCCATTGATGCTGATGACCCATCTCTCCCCAGGACGACCACCTTCCACCTGGCAGAACCCATGGCTTTCAGGCCATTTTTGGCTAAAGTTCCGTTGCAGTCCAAAACCAGATATCAACTCCAGTTTACATGCTGCTGCCCTCTCCCCAGCTCAGGTTTGAGGAGCACATGGGATAGGGACTATTTAATTCTTCCCCTTGTTTGTTTATCAGTTTGGTTGTTTTGCCATACAAAGATGTGGATATGAATAGTCATAGCAACCAAACTGGATATAACCCAGATGTCCACTAAAAGGCACTTGAGTGAACAAATTGTGGTATATCTCTGCAATGGAATACTGCTCAGCAATAAAAAGGAATGGCCTGTTTACATACCTAACAACATGTGGATAAATCTCAAAATAATTATTAATGCTCAGTGGAAGAAGCTGGGAGAGAAAGTACACAGTGTCAGATTCCATTTATATAAAACTCTAGAAAATGCAAACTAGTATACAGTGACGTGGACAGATCAGTGGTTGCTTGGGGACTGGCAGGGAGGGAAGATGAAGGGACAGGCAGAAACTCGGGGGTGATGAGACTGGAACTTGGAAATGACGTTTTACAGGTGGGGCCATCCTGAGCAATGGCCGGACCCCCATGCCTCCCTCCCCTCTGGAATTCGCCCGGGCTTTTGGTCTTCAGTGTCCATGCAGGGAGGAGGCGGCAGAGAAGGGGGACAGAATTTTTGCTCATCGGGAGCTGTTTGTTGATTGATTCTGGTTGCTCAGCAGTCCACCAGCTCTTTGGCTTCCTTTAGTAGTGAGATTCCCTCAATTCTGGGAACCCCTGCGCTTTGCTGTTCCCTGATGCGGGTTATAAACTCTCTGGTGGACCTTTCTGTGCTTGTCCCTCTGAGCTTCTGCTCCCAGTCGGGCTCCCCTGAGAGTTGTGCCTCTCGGGCCCCTCCTGCCCCCGCCCCCTCCCTTTTCAGCAGGGACCTTTCAGATGACGAGGCCAGCTACCTTGTCGGTGCCTCTTGGTCCAGGGGAAGCCACATCCGTGGGTTCTCCATGGAAATGCAGGCAGTGTTCACCACTGCCCTCCTCCCACCAGCCTCGCCTCTCAGGCCCTCCCAGCAGCACCCTCATGACCCTGGGGTAACACGCAACAGATATCTAGCACTCGGCTTGGAAGAACAGTTTCATCAGTTGTTATTTAATAGTGACCGTGAGGCTTTCGTTGCAGGGCAGTGATTGTGGAAAGATAGAAATTGTCCTTTTAGGAGGTTCTCTTGGACAGAAAAGAAAAGAAAAACTATTTAAAATGATTTGTAGAGCATTGTGGTGCACACACACACACACACACACACACACAAATAAATCAAGCATTTTGAGGCACTTTCCCAGCAGAGGGTGCTCTAGAATGAAGATTCTGAAAATGTATTCAGTCCCTTTAGAAAAGACCAGGGAGAAAAATAGCCTGCCTCTCTCTGACAGTCTAGCTGAATCTTATTTTGTGAACTTAATTCCATTATACTTAATTCTATTATACCAGTTTTTGGTACAGAGGTAATCCTAATTCTTAATATTCATTAAATGTCTATAAGCCATTTTAATGTGTTCACTTGTGACCCTTAGAGTTAATATGTACATGTTTGTTCACATTTATATATATTAACATATATTAACACGTAAAAGCGTTGCCTGATGCTTGCCTCCCCATAGGCACTCATGAATGTTAATTTTCTTACTCTCTCCTCTCCCTGCGGAGGTTCATGCACAGAAGACCTTCTGGGCCTGGTGTGCACCCAGCTTCGCCTACAGAACATACGTGCTCAGTAAAGTGCAGATGTTCCTCGGGGAACTCTGCCTCACCTGCCCTCACTCATTGGATGGTTTTCACTTGGAATAGTAATTGCTCAGCAGCCTTCTCCATGGTCAGGACAGTTCATGCATTTATTCCCCAAATACCTAGTAAGTCCTTTGTGTCCACTACTGTGCAGGGACCCGATGATACTCAGGAACAAAGAGCAGAGCACTGGCCCTTAAGGAAGATGTTTTTGTCATGGTAACCCATTCTATTTCAGTATTTTTATATAATACAGAGTCTGGGGGGCTCATGGCAGAATTTCCCCCATGTTTGGTTTGTGTCTCATTTTAAACACACCATTGCCCTCTTGGCTTACCTTCAGTAATTGAGCCTGAGACTGCCAGCAGGAAAATCTCAGCAGCACACCTGGGAAGGCAGAACAGTCAGGAAGCTAGACTGAAGATCTGGGTGTGGGTAAAGCTAGAGGCGTGCTGCTCTGTATCTATATACTAATATATAACAGGCTAATATGCTAAGTGTCTGTCCAACCGGTCGCTATGACGCGCACTGACCACCAGGGAGCAAACATTCAACACAGGAGCTATCATGACGCACACTGGCCATTTACAGAGAAACAGCACCGCGGACCTGGTTCTCACAAAACAACAGTCGGCTTCCCCCAAAGT
>NW_005871264.1:0-2031 GCF_000147115.1 Myotis lucifugus | reverse complement strand
CTGGTTGCTGCTAGCAAGTAAACCCCTAAGTAGTCCATGCTTAGTCCTGTTTAGACAACATTGAGCTCGATATGATCACCTTGCACTGATACCAAGAATCAGTGTATGTGAGCTTGATAAGAGCAGCGCAACAAGTCAAAGTGAATGTTACATTTGAAAATTTTACCTCCACATAAAAGAAGCATGTCCCAAAGACTGCAGTTCATAGAACTATTGTTGGAATAGGAAACAGAAATAGTGTAACTATCCTACTATGTAATGAGACAGAAGCAAATATATCATTGTTATGTATTTTTTATTAATCATGGGTATTATCTTTTTAATTAGTCCTATATTAATTGTATGATTAACTCTTACAATTATATGCAATGATGTACCCCCAAAATGTAATTATCCAATAACAAATTTAAATGATTTAAAAACATAATGACAGATTTTTTGCTTCTGGCCATGACAGTGTAACTGGTACTGGACTAGCCCTCTTGCCATAAACAGAAAACCGTACGAAATAGACAAAGCAACTGTTTGCAGATATTGGTCAGCAGGCGTCACAAGACTTTCATCTGTGAAAGTGACCAGTCCTGTGCTTGTCCAGCTCTCTGCCTGGAAGTATTTTCTGGACTCAAAGAGGAGGAGCCCCGAAGTACAGCAGTCTCGCTGAACTCAGGATCCAGAAAAACGGGAGCCACTGAATTTGCAGGCAGGGAACCAAAAGAAGGAAACTGCCCACTAAGAAATCTGCCTTGGTATCCCCTTGCGTCTTTAGCTGACGGTCAAGGGGTGCATGCACAGGAGGAGACTCCATGATTCGAGCCAAGGACAACTCTCCAGAAGCTGTGAAGCCAGCCACTACCAGAGGTCTAACACAGCTGGGAGACTCGCATTCTGACAAAGTGGGAAGACCTTGTGAGCGCCCAGGGTATTCAGCGGAGACCCCGGAGAGGCCATGCCTCAGCAGTAGGGCTGTAGACCTGACCAACGAAGCTTGAAAACAAGCCTTGAATGGAACAAGCTGATTTACCAACAAATTATCTGCCTCAGAACTTCTAAAGGAAAAAAACAAAATCCAGACAACATTCAAAATATTCAGAACCCAATAAAAAATATTACTATGTGTAAAGAAGCAGAAAAAATGTGACATAACCCGAGAACAATTAGTCAATATAACAGATCTAGAAATGACAGGTAGTAGAATTAGCAGACGAGGACTTTTTAAAAGCTATTATAAAAAAAGGATTTTAAAAGGATTTTAGAAAACATTATTATAACGAACAAAGAAAAAGAAAATATGAAAACAACCCAAATGTTCTTCTAATGGTGAAAAATAAACTCTCTGAATTTTTAAGTTCCCTACATGGGCTTAACAGTAGTTTAGGTACTATTAAAGAAAATAGCAGGGAATTTGGAGATGGAACAATTGAAACTAAACCACAAAGAGAAAATAAATTGAAACAAAAATGAATACAGTCTCATTGACCTATCAGATAGCTGATTCAACGGTATGTAGTTGGCATCTTAGGGATAAGGGGACACAAAAATATAAAGGGTGGGGGAAAGTAGACTTATGGTTGTGCATACGGAAAATAACACATTAATTAATAATAATACAATGATAAACTCTGTGTTCTGTGTACTCACAAGTGTAAAACTACTTGTTCCTCACCCGTATGAGGGAAAAGTGGTCAAAAATGTTATGAATTTGATAGACATACCCACAGATTCAAGACACTCAACAAATCTCAAGCAGGCTACTATCGCAAAGCCCATTATAATCAATCTGCAGAAAACCAACGATGATAATAAAATCTTAAAAGCAGCCAGAGAAGAGAATACATTACCTACAGGGGGAAAAAGATAAGAAATGCAAGTCAGTGCAAGTCAAAAGGCAATGGAAAGATACTTTTTTTTAAATCTCCCTTCCACCTGCCCTCCACTGCTGCCTGTTTCGTGGAGATCTTCTAGAAATGTTCCATGTACAAACATAGCAAATGCATTTTAAATTATTTTTAACATAGAATTTAGAAAGGTTAG
>NW_005871263.1:2238521-2259905 GCF_000147115.1 Myotis lucifugus | reverse complement strand
TGATGGGTACTAAGGGTGGCGTTAATGCGACATCCCAAGTGTGACTCCGTACGGGGTTGGCCCGCAGGGAGGGGAGGCTGTGTGAGTGGTCACGGAGAGCTGGCTCTGTGGCTGACTGTGTCCTAAAGGGGACAGCGGTGGGGGGAGACATTGATGATGGGGGTGGTGGCTGTGGGGTGGGTGGTTTCTGTGGTGGAAGCCTTGCTGGCCTGACATAGAGAACATGGGGAATGATGGAAGTGGTAAATACGCGTCCCCAGTGGGCAGTTTTCCTAGGGCTCTTGTGTCCATTCTTCATTCACCTGGGAAATTCCTGCTTGGCCACTGAGGTTCCCTTCACGCCTTCCACCCTCAGGGGAATCATCACCTGCGTTGGTGACGCTGGGTTTCCCAGGCTCCTAACAGGTTCTCACTGGACCAAGCCACTCAGTCAACAGGATCAAGGCCTATAATAATCATTGCACCAGACCTGTGGCTGCACACGTTGGCCCCAGGAAGGAGAAGCGGCAGAATTTACGGACATCCCATGTGGGGACTTGGATGCAGAAGAGCCTTAGTTCCAGGGGGCCCAGGAAGTTTCTAAGAGAGTGCTTTTCAGATGTGGAAGGGGATCTGTCTGGGATCATGCCTGTGAAGTGACCGCTGGGGCCCCTGGAGCTGTGTTCTCCTCTGTACATTGCAGGGAGAACAGTATCTTCCCCTCAGGGTGTTTACAGGGTACACTGTGAGGGGCTTCACATAGGGCCTTGCACATACAATCAGTAGATGACATCTTTTACCATTGTTGTCATTAGGCAGCAGTGGTTCAGCCGATGCCTAATGCAGACGAATTACAGACTCTCAGCTGTGGACTCTGTCGAGTTGATAATATGTGTTATATTTGCCATACTGATAGAATAATTAAATTTTTCATTTAGCTGCCAAAAGTTGCCAAATTCAGAGATTTCACATAAAAATCTAGATTTCCAGTCTCTCTAGAAGAATGGAATACAGGGCACCTAGGTCCACATCTCCACACGGCAGCATTTGGCTGGACCTCCTTGGATGGAACATGGGCTCTCTGATTTGCCACAGTCTCCACAACTCCCTACTGTCCATCCCTCATCCTCAGTTTGGGGGTCCTGTTCCAGCCTCACCTCTGTGGACCGGTGCTTTCAGTGGCACATTATGCTCACTTGGCTTTCCTAGTGGCACCTTCTGAGCCATGGGACCACCCCATGGAACTCCTAGAGGGAGGGTCCTTGGTGTAATTAGATTTGATTTGGGTTGGCCAGTAACAGACCTAAACGTTAGCATGCACAGTGGAGAAAAGTTTAATTTTACTGCTCAGCACCAGAATTCCTCTGAGGGAGAGAAGCGTCTTGTTTGAAGAATCTGTTGAATGGGGTAGAAGTGAGACCCCAGAGTTTGCAGGTGTCTGATGTCAGCACTTGAAGGGGAGTTTTTTTTCCATGAGAAATGGAGTAATCTGATGTTTTGTCTCTGAAGAAGGGGGGAGAGGGGAAATAAAGGAGAGAGAAACTAGTGCGGGAGATGAAGCCAGGTGAGCCCAGATGGCCTCAGGGCCAGAGCGCCAAGGCCATTTGGGAATGGTGAAGTGCCTTTCAGTGTATGTCTGTTGCAGAGATGACCAGGCCCTCGTCAGTACTTCCTGTCTGTTCACTGCTGTGTTGTGAGATAAAGCTGTTTTTGGTTTTTGGTTTATTTTTGGAATTTGATGTGCAATTGGCCTGGGCTGCCTAGGATGGTCCATGTGGGAAGCTGGTACTACTAGAGAAGAGAGAGTGTGAGAACTGGTGTCCCGGGACCTGCAGGCACTGGGGAAAAGCTCTGGATGTCCAAACTGTGGAATTGCAGGTGGCTGCTTGGAAGGAAGTGGGACAGCCCATTCTACTAGGAACTTGGGGGACAGAAAAGTACCAATTGATATCTGGTAATAAAAAAAATGAACCCAGGTTTCCAGAAGGTACTGAGAGGGAAAAATAAAATATCTGAGTTTGGATTAAAATAGCTGAGCAGCCAGTTTATTTCAAGTTACTGGTGGAACTGGCTGATCAGGGCTGGTGGAGTCTGGACAGGGGCTCAGGCCTGGCCGCTTGGCCTGAAGAACGACCCTAGGAGCAGGGGCTCTCTGGCAGTGCACAGTAGACCAGCCAAGAGGGCCAGGCCCATTATGACCACAACAACCAGTGCCACATCCCACCAGACCCATGGGTAGGCCCAAGGTTTCTGTAGCTGCCAGCCGCAGTTGCCCAGCTCATAGCCTGTGAGCTGGCCCAGTGGGTGGAGGGCGGCATAGCTGGGGCTGGCACAGCGGACGTCCAGCAGGGCCTCTGGTGTGTGGTCCTCCAGCCAGAGGTGCAGGTAGGTGAGGCTGCAGTCACAGTGCCAGGGGTTCTGTGTCACGTCGAGTGTCTGCAGCTGGACCATGTGGTCGAAGGCGCCGGGAGGCACAGAACGCAGGCTATTGTTGGCCAGCAGGAGGTGGCGGGTGCGGGCTGGCAGGGCAGGCATGGATGTGAGCCCTCGGCCCCTGCAGTCCACCCACAGCCCCATGGTTTCCAGGGCCTGGCAGGTGCATGGTGCAGGGCAGTCCTTGGTGGCTTCTG
This sequence comes from Myotis lucifugus, assembly GCF_000147115.1. NCBI lineage: Eukaryota > Metazoa > Chordata > Mammalia > Chiroptera > Vespertilionidae > Myotis > Myotis lucifugus. The sequence continues at coordinate 2,257,296 of NW_005871263.1, read as the reverse complement.
CGGCAGCCCAGAGCAGGAACAGGACCCCCCAGGCAGGCATTGTGCAGGCTGGCTGTGGGGAGAGCGACTGTGAGGTGAGGGAGGGTCGGGTAGCCTGCACCCCATCCCAAGAACCAGCGGGTCCCATAGGAACCATGGTATCTGACCTGTGAAATTGCAACTGTGAAGACGGAAGGAACTGAACTGTGCCCAACTTAGGCCTGGCTGACCCTCACTGAACACTCGGAAGGCAAGACAGTAGGGGAGGGAGCAGGGGTGACTTCGGAAGAGGACAGGACTTCAGGAGGTGGGGGAGCAGGTCCCTGCTCCGTGGTTTACAGTCCTGGTCCTCCACCCCCGTAGGGCTGGGAAAGGCTGCTCCCAGCCTCCCTGCCTAAGCCTGGGGTTAGGCCAAAGGTGTGGCCTTCATAGACCACACCTCACCCCACCAATTCCAAACAGCTCGCCATGATGAAGTGAACCCTTATGTGGTACTTGATGTAGAAACCAGCACAAGGATACTGAGGTGGGGGGCGGGAAGGGAACCCAGAAAGAACTCCCTCTGCAAGCCCCTCAGCCAGGCTTGGGGAAACTGAGGCCCAGAGACAAGAGAGATTTGTGCAGGGTCACACAGTAGCCTGTGTCAGAAACCAGACTCCAACTCAGGTCTCATGAGCCCCAGTTTCCTGCCTGATTCACTGCCTTGCCTCCACAACTGTTTCCCCCGCTTTCGAAGGCAAGCTCTTTCCAACCCCCAGGGCCTGGCACATGGCAGACTTCCAATGACTATTCGTTGAACAAACCAGTGAATCTTGACTTAGCCAAGGAGCAGGTGTCTCAGAGTGAATGCCCCCACCCAACCCCATCTTCTAGAAGGGAGAGCAAAAGTGGGCATAGAAATAAGAATTGACAGCCCGTCTCCTCACCACCTGGGGGAACCCCTGGTGTGGGAGGCAGTGCTGGGTAATAAGGGAGGCTTCTTACCTTCCAGGCCTGCAGTCCAGTTCCCCTTTCTGTGACCTGAACTGTCCTGGTTGAGGCTGAGGTGGCAGTTCTATGTAAATAGCTGATGGTGGCCACTGCTTGAGAGGGAGGAAGGAAGTGATAAAAATAGCCTGGCTTATCCCCTGCAGGCAGCCCTGGAGGGGCTATCTCCAGAGGCAGGGGGGCCTGGGGTCCTAGTGCCCTGGGCACAGAAGCATAGGTCAACTTGAGTGTGCAGAAGGGGTCCCATAGTGCATCCCACTGTACCACCAGTGCCCCAAAGAGCCTTCGTGCAGGGTCTGGGGGAGGACCAAGGAGACCCTACTTCTGCACCCAGGCAGTGGGGAGGGCTTCTAGGAGGAGGAGACCCTGGAAATGAGTGGCTCTGTTGGTTGGTCCATTAAATCTCAGTTTTCCTTATCTGGACAATGGGAGCAATAAACCTTGTCCTATTTGCCTCAGAGATGTGGTTTGGGCAGCAACCATGGGCAGGTCAAGAATTCTATTCGGGAGGATGATTTAGTTAGTGTTAATAAACTGAGTTTATTAAGCAGGTGATTTAGTTTCTATAAACAGAGCTCTTGCCAGAGAGGCCCGGGAGTGGAACCCAGAGTGGGGGCCTGCTGAGCAGAAGAAGGGGTCCTTCTGGCTATCTCCCATGGTGATGGCCAGTGTCAGCCAAAAATGCCAAACTCAAGAAGAGGGGCCTGGGCTCCCAGCCTAAAGGCACTTAGAATGGTTTAGGGCTGGAGGGGGAAACTGAGGTGCAGAGCATCTGTGCTGCCAACTGAGGCCACACGGAGCTTGAGCAGGGCCAGCTGCTACCCCACCCAGGATGGGGGAAACCTGAAAGTTCTACAACGGATGTTTGTTTTTAAAGCAGGGTGACAACACTAGAAGTTACAGGGCAAGGAAAGTCAAGGGCAAAGGGCTGTGGAGTGCTTAAACACTCCATTTATACACTAAACCCACAGGAATATTCCTTATGTTTGCAACCCAGTGTGGTTTTTTAATCTTCTTTTTTTAAAATATATTTTATTGATTTTTTACAGAGAGGAGGGGAGAGGGATAGAGAGTTAGAAACATCGATGAGAGAGAAACGTCAATCAGCTGCTTCCTGCACACTCCCCACTGGGGATGTGCCCGCAACCAAGGTACATGCCCTTGACCGGAATCGAACCTGGGACCCTTCAGTCCGCAGGCCGACGCTCTATCCACTGAGCCAAACCAGCCAGGGCGGTTTTTTAATCTTCTAAAGCATTCTGCAACTCCTAGCCCTCTTCAATGAATGGAGTTGATATCATTCATTTGTGTGTTTATCATATGCTTCTCTCCACCAGGATGTCTGCTCCCTGAGAGATGGAGCCTTATCCACCCTCTTTGTGGTCAAAGCCATGGTTGACTAGCCCAGTGTCTGCACATTCAGGTCCTGAATTAGTTTGTGCTGGGTAATTGCACGAGTGAATGAATGGTTTACTTATACAAGATTTGATTGGCAGGGAGGAATCCCGGTCCTTTCTGAATTCTGACCCCCCTTTTGTGCAGGTGTTCGGAGGGGAGGCCTGGCTAGCTAAGCTTCTCTGGACACCTATCACAGTGGCAGCTGTCAGCAATCTTCTGCTCCAGAACACCTGGGAATTTAAAAAATGTGTATTGAATTTATTGGAATGACACCCATCAATAAAATCACAGAGGTTTCAAGTGCACAACTCCACAACACATCATCTGTGTGCCGCAAGTCCAGTCTCCGCACGCCCACCATTTATCCCTGACTACCTTCTTCTGTGTGCCCTCCTCTCCTTTCCCTCCGTAATCACCACACAGTTGTCTGTGTCTGTGAGTGTGTGTTTTTCTTAATCCTGTCACCTTTTTTTTTACCCAGCACCTCAAAATCCCTCCCCTCTGATAGCTGTCAGTCTGTTCTCTGTTTTTTTGTTTTTTTGTTTTTTTTTGTTTTTGTTTTTTTTTTGTTCATTAGATTCCACACGTAAGTGAAATCATATGGTACTTGTCTTTGTCTGACTGGCTTATTTTGCTTAGCATAATACTCTCCAGGTCCATCCAAGCTGTCGCAAAAAATAAGACTTTATTCTTGTGCATGACTGAGTAGTATTTCATTGTGTATATGTACCACTGTTTTTTGTCCACTCATTTATTAATGGGCACTTGAGTTGTTTCCATATATTGGGTCTTGTAAATAATGCTGCAGTGAACAGAGAAGTGCATATATTCTCTGGAATCAGTGTTTTGGGTTTCTTTGGATATATTCCCAGAAGAGGAATCTTTGGATAATAAAGCAGTTCCACTTTAAATATTTTTTGCCTCTTTTTGAATGCCTTTTTTTGGTAAATTGTTTTAATTTTTTAAAATTTATTTTAATTGTTGGGAGTATGACAGATGTCCCCCATTTTCCCCACTTTTCCTCCAACCACCTGGCTCCTGTCCCACCCCACACCTTCACCTCACTATTGCCTGTGTCAATGGGCTATGCATATCTATATATATATAAGGCTAATATGCTAAGTGTTGACCATCCAACTGGTTGCTATGATGCACACTGACCACCAGGGGACAGAGCTCCGACTGGTAGGGGAGCTTGCTGCTGGGGTCTGGCCGATCGGGACTGAGCAAGACAGGGTGGATACACCCTGGAACCCTCCCATGGTCCTTCCCCAGCTGGCCAACTTCCTGCATTCCTCCCTGGCCCCAATCATGCACCAGTGGGGTCCCTCTCACAATCCGGGATCCCTTGGGGGATGTCAGAGAGCCAGTTTCAGCTCCATCCCACAGGCCAGGCTGTGGGACCCCATAGGTGCATGAATTTGTGCACCAGGCCTCTAATATTTAAATAAATATACAGGTGATCTTAGTGGAGAAATGCTGGTATCTTCTGTGAAATATTATAATATACTGCTTTATACTCAGAAAGCAGGTTGGAACATTCATTATATACTTGTAATTATAGTTTGTACTAAAAAGAGTTTGCCAAAATCTCACTTGGTAATGATTAAATTTAAGAGGGTTCTAACATGTCACTACAGGTTTTACAATGCTTTATCATTGAAACACTAAAATTAAATTGTTCTAGATTGAGTTTGCTAGTAGTATTTACAAATGTATTGATTATACATTATTTCATGGACTAATACATGAATTATCTATTGGAAATTTGTTTTAGCATTTGAAGGAATATACCGGTTCTGGGTGGGTTTCAGATACAGGTTGTTGTCAGACTGTGTGTAACTGACCTTGGGCTTCCTGTGTGTAGTTACCACTCTGTTTTCTGTTTGTGTCTGCATCTGCTAGACCTCTGTATTCATGGGAGGGACCAAACTGTGTAGGGTTGGTTTCATCTAGCTTAGATCTGGGGGCAGATCAGTGGTCAAACTGAGGCTCCCTGAGGTCCACCTCCACCTGTCAACTACTCTGCCCCCCCTCCCCCCCATTGATTGGTTGCCTTCCGCATGCCCCCGACCAGGGCCAGGAGCCTTCAACAGATGTACATGCCCTTGACTGGAATCGAACCCGAGACCCTTTAGTCTGCAGGCCAACACTCTATCTGCTGACCCAAACCGGCTAGGGCAAAATATATTTTTTACAGATTTTTTTTTTAATCCTCATTCGAGGATATTTTTCCATTGATTTTTTAAAATAAGATACCATTAAGTCCCTCTCCCCTTTTAAATATATTTTTTGATTTCATAGAAATATCAATGATGAGAGAGAATCATTGATTGGCTGCCTCCTGCACGCCCCCTACTAGGGATCAAGCCCGCAACCTGGGCATGTGCCCTTGATTAGAATCCAACCTGGGACCCTTCTGTCCACAGGCTGATTCCATCCACTGAGCCAAACCAGTTAGGGCCCATTGATTTTATTTTAGAGAGAGTGGAAGAGAGAGGGAAAGATGGAGAGAAATATTGATGTGAGAGAAACACATCAATTGGTTCCCTCATGTATGCACCCTGACCAGGGCCTGGGCCAGGGAGGAGCCTGCAACCCAGGTACGTGCCCTTGAACGGAATCAAACCTGGGACCTTTCAGTCCACAGGCTGATGCTCTATCTATCCACTGAGCCAAACCAGCTATGGTGCTAAATATTTATTTTTTTTTTTTAAGAAAAAATATCGAGTGAGGAGTAACAAAAAAAATTTTTTAAAAATGAAATGGTATGAACCTTTAAATACCTAATAACTTCAAAATAGAAACCCGCCCTGGCCAGGTAGCTCAGTTGGTTAGTCCATACACCAAGGTTGCATGTTCGATTTTGGTCAGAGCACGTACAAAAAGCAACCAATAAATGCATAAATAAGTGTAACAACAAATCGATGTCCCTCCCCCCTTCTCTCAAATCAATAAAAAAAATTAAAACAAAAACAATGACAAAGCCAAAATTCTGATGCGAGACTCACATGCCTCTCAGAGAACATCAGATAAAGAACATGTTAAAAATAAGGGCATAGAGGACATAAATTCGATATATCACCTACAGCTGATGTCCTGATTAGTGAAAGACCAAATGCTATTTGTTGTTTTTACTGTGTGAAGTATTTACCATGTGCATGCATGTTTAAAAAGAAAGAAAATTGCCTCCATTTTTAAAAAGGTAAAAAACCACAACCTGACACCTCTCAATTTCAGCTGTCAATACTCTTTGGCACCCCAATGATATTAAACAAGAAAGAGACTTGCTCTTTCCAAACACAGCCAGAAGTGTCCCAATAAAAGATAAAATTATCTTCCTTGTGGTACACATCATAGATAACTCATCTGTTCAGAAGGTCAACACTAGGCAGATGGGTTTTATCGGGGTTTGGCAAGAAAGAAAACTACATGAATACAGACAGACCTTGTTTCATTGTGCTTTACTTTATTGTTCTTCAGAGATGTTGCATTTTTTACAAATTGAAAGCAAGACCCTTCACCAGCAATAAGATAACGACTCACTCTTCTTGTGGTTGCAAAGGGTGAGGAGAGAGAGCACCCCTAGAGCTATGTCTGTAGACATTATAATCTTGGCACAGCTCAAGGGCTTCCTGTAGAAACTGGCAGAGATGCTACACTGATGCAGGGTGCCAGCCAGCCTCCTCCTGATTTGCTCTCAAAGATGGAACTGTTACGTCATTAGGTTCATTCTCACCAGAACCAGAGGAAAATGTCCAGGAGAGCAGATTAGTATAATGAAGGTGATTACTTGTACTATTGCTGCAATGGTAAAAATACATCTTTTCCACCAATGTTCTAATAACATACCTTTTTCAATAGACTTTGCCTACTTATATAGGGCATTTCATTCAACATTCAACAAATACTTATTGAGCAGCTACTATGTGCTAGGTGCGGGGTACAGCTGTAAATAAGATAAAATCCTTGGTCCTAATAGAGTCGTCAGCTGGAGGAAAAAGAATTAACAAAGAGACAATCAAATGTTATGAAGAAAACAGAATGAGCCCCGGCCAGATAGCTCAGTTGGTTAAAGCATCATCCTGATACATCAAGGTTGTGGGTTTGACCTTCATCAGGGCACATACAAGAGCCAACCAATGAATGCATAAATAAGTGGAATAACAAATCAATGTTTGCTTGTTTTTTCTATTTCTCTCAAATAAAAAAAAAAAAAGAAAACAGATGATAAAATGGAGCTAAGGGTGCCAGATACAATGCAAGACACCTCATTCAACGTGAATTTTAGGTAAACCATGGATGGTTATTTTAGTATAAATATGTTCCATACAACATCTTTACTAAAAATTATGCATTGCTTTTCTGAAATTCACATTGAACTGGGTGTCCTGTATTTCATTTTCTAAGCCTGGCAACCCTAAATGTCATGCTATTGGGTGGTGGAGGGTGGATAATGTCAAGACAGGTGGAAGGCCTCTTTGAGGAGGTGACATTTGAACTGGAATCCGAATGTACAGAGGGAGCCAGTCATTCAGGGATCTAGAAAAAGAGCATTTTAGGCAGAGGGAAGAGCAAGTATGAATGCTCTACGGTGGAAATAAGCTTGGAGCTTGGAAGAACAGAAAGGAAGGAAGAGTAGCTGAGCTGTGAGAGGCTGAAGGGGAGGAAGGAGGAAGGTGATGAGGTCAGGCAGGTTGGCAGGGGTCAAATCTTGTAGGGTTGTGGCTATAATAAGATGAGTACTTTTACCAAAACTTATGTCCATAACCTTTTCATTCAAGAACATCAACTTTTTACATTTTATCCATAGGAATTGCTTTTACCTGTGACAGAGTGCTGTCAAAGATAAGCAGAGCCAAAGATTGATAAGGCTGTGCAAACAGATTTTCTTCAGTAACTACTGACAGTAGGGGAGAAAGCTGAGCTCCATTCTGACTTGTGCAGAGCTGACTGGACATTTTAAAGGGAGAATGAGGGAGTAAGGGAATGAGCAGGGGCTCAAGTGAAAAGTTACAAAGGGCTGATCAACATATAAGTGATTAGACCAGCCTTAGCCAGTTTGGCTCAGTGGATACTTTGTGCTGTGGACTGAAGGGTCCCAGGTTTGATTCTGGTCAAGGGCACATAGCTCGGTTGCAGGCTTGATCCCATGTCCCTGGTCGGGGCACGAGCAGGAGGCAACCAATAGGTATGTCTCTCTCACAATCATGTTTCTCCCCCTCCCTTCTACTCCCTCTAAAAATCAATGGGGAAAGCCTCAGGTGAGGATGATCTAAAAATGAAGTGCGCCCTAACTGGTTTGGCTCAGTGGATAGAGCGTCAGTCTGCGGACTCAAGGGTCCCGGGTTCGATTCCCATCAAGGGCATGTACCTTGGTTGTACTCCAGTGGGGAGTGTGCAGGAGGCAGCTGATGGATGTTTCTCTCTCATCGATGTTTCTAACTCTCTATCCCTCTCTCTTCCTCTTTGTAAAAAAAATCAATAAAATATATTACAAATAAAATAAAATAAAAATGAAGAGCCTGCTCCCTTAAAAAAAAAAAGTGACTAGGCCAGCTGTGTCTGCTAGCTAGCATTTTCCTAAGTTAGGCTTCCAGGGGAGCTACCTTCCTGATGATTCGATTTCAAAGGATTGGCTTTCAGGCCCTTAGGAAGGACACTCCTGAATTGTGGAAGACACATACACATTCTCAAAGGGACAGAGGAAAAGTTTACAGTTGTAAGCCCTTTTTATCAAATGCTCTAAGAAAGGGTAGTTGGGGCCTATCCTCCGTTGTTGGCTAGAAAAACAGTAAATTCTCCTGGCAGCATTGAACAACCTGTGCTTCACTTGTCCTAGGGAAATGGCCTTATGCTACTAGAAGCCATGTTAGAGTTTGATCCTCTTTTAGGGCAGAGGTTTAGACAGTTATTCATCATGTGCTGAGAACTGAATGCACAGAGGGAGCCAGTCATTCAGAGATCTAGAAGAAGATCATTTCTCAGTGTCTGTATAATTTTGTGTTCTTATATTTGTTTCCTCGAATGATGACCAAATAGTGTGCCCTTCAGTCCTAGGAGTAGCAAACTAGCAATTCTAAGAGATGGGCTCTGAGTGGAGACAGCTGGGCCTGTTGAGGGAGGAGGCCAAAACTGAAGGCTTGGATTTCCATAAGTCTCCATCGGGTCCTCTCTTTCTTACACTTAAGGTATCATAAAATCCTAAGGGCTCTACTTCCAAGATATATCCTGAAGCTGTCCACTTCTCTCCATATTCATGCTACACACCCTAGTTCAGGCCATAACATCTTCCTGGATGTCTCCAGCAGCCTTCTCACTGGTCTCCCTGCTTCATTCCCCCCCCACCCCCATACAGTCCATTCTCCAAGCAGCAACTGGTGGGCCTTTTAAAATATAAATGTGGTGGTCATGCACTTAAGACATAGTTCAAACACTGGCTTATGAGGCCTACATCATCTGGCCCAGGCTGGCCTAATTTCATCTTGTAACAGGCTCCACTTCATTAAGCCCCAGTCTTACTCCTGACACAGAGCCTTTGCTACTGACATCCCCTCCTCCTGAAATGCTCTCCAGGCTGATTTACACGCACCTGTCTCCTTGTTGAAACTCGAGCCAATTTTCACCTGTTCAGAGCCCTTCTAGGACCCTCCCATTGACCTTCCAAGTCACTGCCTGTCATATCATTCTGGTTTTAATTTTATCCTCATAGCACTCATATGAAATTATCTTGTTTATTCTGTTTCAAGCTACATGTCTGAGTTGCTATGGACATGACTTTGGGCAGTTCGTTCAAGACTTACTTCGTGCTTGACATCAAGCCCTGACACCAAAATAGATCACAATCCAGCAGCCACTCACTGAATTTGTGCTTATTTCAGGAAAATGGGGATTGTGAAGCCCGTTAGAACCGCCTGAACCGAGGGCATTGTCGCTTGTGACGTCAGCGCAAACACAGAGCCCGGGCATGCAAATCAGAGATTGGTCCTTCGAATTTGGGTGGGCGGGGTCCCACCCCTGGCCCCGCCCCCTGCCTCTACCCTGTTCACGCATGCGCCCAGACCACAGCCTCGCCGCCGCGCCATTTTGCCGGGTTTGAATGTGAGGTGGAACGGCGGCAGGAGTGGGTAGTACGGCTGCAGTCCGCGGCCGAGATTTTCTTCTCTGATCCCGTATTTCCACCAGGTAAGGCCGGGGCGTGCACGGCCTGGCAGGGTGGCCTCTGGGAATCCCGCTGGGGAAGGGCTGAGGCACTCCCTGCATTCCCGAGCGCTGGGGAGCAAGGACCGCGCCTCTGGGAGAGAGCGGAATGTGGGCCTGTGTGCCGGGCAGAGCCCTGGAACAAGGTCTTTGCCTTCGCTCACCGGCCTCGCCTCGTCTCGTCTCGCGCTGTCTCAGGTCTGAGGCTCGCCGGGCCTGTAGCGGGTCGAGGGCAGCCGCGGCGCGGCCTAACGCGCCCGAGCGCCCGCCCCTTCCCCTTTAGCGCCGTTCTGATTGGCTGCGCCGCCGCGTGTCGCTCGGGAAGACCGCCTCTCATTGGTCATGGCCGCGCGTCCGTTCTCGGGGCCCGGTCACCCGCAACGTGGGTGGAGTGGCGCGGCAAGGCCTGTCTGGCTGCACGGCGGAGGATGCCGACCGCCCCTTCCGTGGACTCACCTTCCTAAGGAGGAGTGTGCTTCGTTCTCTCCGACTGTAAAATGGGCATGGTGATCTCACTCTGCTGAGTTGTTTGTCAGGATTAAATTCTAGTCCATGTACCTGCCCTGTAATATGGGATACCCCTCTTGGGGGAAACGCGATATGGCTTGGTAATTCGGAGCATGGGCTTTGGAATTAGAACGCCCGGGTTCGTTCTAAGATTTAAGCCTCCCCCTAGGAGCGTAGCCTAGGGCTGAGCCTCCATTTCCTTATCTGCAAAATGGGATTGAAAACAGTCTGCCTGGTAAAGTGGCTGTGAGGATCCACTGAGTTCTTACCGCGCTTTACAGTCCCATCTCATTGTCTACCTCCCCCACCCATCTTTCCTCGTTAGCCACGGTAGACATACTGACCTGCCTTTCTTTTTTCTTAAATGTTCCAAGCTCATGCCCATTATAGAGCATTTGGACGTGCCTTTCATTTGCGTGGAAATGACCAACATCAGACCTTTGCAAGGCTGGCTCCCTATCCTTCAAGTTTTACTCACCTTAGTTAGACCTTCTTTGACCAACCTCTGCTCAACTCTTCATCACTTCGCACTAGTTTTAATATACTTCATGCATCGATCGTCATCTATAATCACTTAATAGTTGACTTGTTTATTGTCTGTCTTGACTGCTAAAATGTAAACTTGGAGAGAAAAGGGCCTTGCTTTTGCCTGTCTTGTTCACTGCTGTGTCCAAGTGGCCAGGGCTTGCCACCCGCCAGGTGCACAATTATTATTCCTTGGAGGTACAGAAGGGGATTTTTTTACTCTTGGATCTCACCAGTGTTCATTTTCTCTTTTCTTTGGATCCCCATACTGGGATTTTTGGCCCTTTTTTCTTTTTTACCCTTTTTATTGAATGTATTGAGGTGACACTGGCTAACAAAATTATACAGGTTTCAGGTGCACAGTTCTACAACACATCATCTGTACACTGTTTGGCCCCTTTTTTGTGTTTCCATTTTTTTTTTTTTTTTGCATAATTCACTTCTTTCCATCAGTGCAAGGGAATTCTCTCCCTTTATGATTACTTTGATTTCTGCTAGTTGGGGGCTGGAACAGAGGGAAACCATTTTCTGTACAGGATTAGATGGGTTGGAGAGCACTGCTCTAGTTTTGGAATTAATTTGTTCCTTTTAAACTTCATTGAGCTTTAAACTTATAAAATTCTAGGATCTATGTAGTATTTTAACTTTCAGCGATTGTAGCATGCATATTTATGAATATTATTTGCCTGTTAATCTCTGAGATAACAGTGAAGAAGCAAAAATGGACAAGGTTCCGTCCCTTGGGTAGCTTATGTTTGGGGAGGGAGGGACAACAATACAGATAAATGAATTAGATAGTTTCAGATAGGGACAAGTAACAGGTGATTTGATGATGAAGAAGGCTTCTCTGAGGAGGTGACATTTGAGCTGAGACCAGCCATGGAAAGGTGAGGGGACAGACATTCCAGGCAGAGGGAATAGAAAGTACAAGAGCTTAAGGACAGGAACAAGCTTGGAATAATGGGATATTAGGAAAATGCAGCTTGCTAGAGTAGTGTGTGAAGAAGAGGGAGGTATCCAGGGAACAGGTCACATAGGGCTTTGTAGGCAATTTAAAGAGTTTAGATTTGATGCTAAGGTGTGTGGTCCTGTGAGCAGAAAGCAGAGGGTGGAGAGATGTTGGGTTATGTTCTTTTTTTTTTCCTTTTTCTTTTTAATGCATTTTTTTTTATTTCAGAGAGGAAGGGAGAGGGAGAGAGAGATGTAGAAACATCAATGATTAGAGAGAATCATTGATTGGCTGCCTCCTGCACACTCCCTATGAGGGATTGAGCTGCAACCCAGGCAGGTGCCCTTGACCAGAATCAAACCCGAGACTCTTCAGTCTGCAGGGTAACACTCTATCCACTGAGCCAAACCGTCTAGGATTGGGTTATGTTCTTAATGTATGTGTGCCAGATAGTTTTCATACATTGGATCTCTTTTCCTTTCTCCAGATGTAAGGCATTAGGAATGGTTCTCTAATGTGGAGGAAGTATCTAAAGAAAAGGATTAGCTTATGTCATAGATGTCTGTGAGATGGCATTGGAAAGCAAAGCTTTTATTCCAAAAGTCTTCATCTATACCTGAGGGCCTGTGGGAAGAGGCAAGACTTAGCTACAGCCATTCAACAGGAAAAGCTTAGAATTTAGATAAATCTGTCGTAATTGATTTGTTGTGGTACATGTTTTTTATTTTTCTGTGTGTGTGTGTGTGTGTGTGTGTGTGTGTATTGGTAGGGATTTCCAAAGATAGCTTTGTGGTGAAAGTTCAGTATCATCCATCATTTAAAGACAAAATAATGAATTTTCCATTTCTAGTTTGAGTCTTTATTTTAAAATCAATAACACTTTACATTTATATATTTAATATATAATATATATATATAATTCTGGTTTCTCTTCAGATCGTATATTTAATATTTTAAAGTGTCAAAGTACCTTCATCTGTGGTCAAATAAGAACTTAATTAGACCTGGATCTTGCCGATTTTGTGAATACCTGTGGAGTATTCTCTAAAATTACCTGGTTTGTCATGCTTTCCCAAATCGGGGCTAAGCTTACAATTTGGTTTTATAGACATTATCACTAAGGAGATATAAAAAGGGTTTGTTGACAAATATTTAGTCCCTTATCTAACATTAAAATTCTAGGACCTATGTAATATTTTAACTTTCAGAGATTGTAGCATGCATATTTATGAAACATCATCCTCCTCATACACACACACACTTTTTTTCCCCAAAATGCTTTTTTTTAAAACTTAAAAATAGTTTTATCCTAGCACCTCAACTTTGTCATTTTAGGGTTATTCTATCACGTGGCCTTAGAATCAGTTGTCTCCTCTTCTTCCTGTTTGTCACAATTGACCAGAATAAATGTGAAAAATCATAATGCTTTTGATGGAAAAATCAATCAAGGGCGTATAGCTTTTGAAAATAGTACAACCAATATGTAGTAGGTGCTCATCATTATTGTAAAGCACTAGAGAGATTGCAGTGAACAAAACACAAAGTTCCTACTCATGGAAGGAGAGGCATAGTAAACAAGAAAGCAAATTAATGTGCCTGATAAAATTATTTAGAAAAATAGAGTAAGGGAATGGAGATTGGGTGAGTGCTCTCTTAGAGAGGACAGCCCAAGAAGGTGTCTCTGAAAAGAGATGACATTTGAAAAGGGACCTGAATGAAGTGGCCAGTGAGCCATGCAGCTCTCCAGGGACAGAGCTGTCAGGCAAATGGGACAGTAAGTGCAAAGCCCTGAGGCAAAAATATAAGCACTGCCATATATGAACAGTAATAGAGGACAGATTTCAAATTCACTTTTTTTTTAAAATTCTTACCCAAGGATATTTTTTTCATTATTTTAATTTTTTAAAATGTATTTTTATTGCCCTAGCCGGTTTGGCTCAGTGGATAGAGCATTGGCCTGCGGACTCAAGGGTCCCAGGTTCGATTCTGGTCAAGGGCATGTACCTTGATTGCGGGCACATACCCAGTAGGGAGTGTGCAGGAGGCAGCTGATGGATGTTTCTCTCTCATCGATGTTTCTAACTCTCTATCCCTCTCCCTTCCTCTCTGTAAAAAATCAATAAAATATATTTAAATTAAAAAAATACATATATTTTTATTAGTTTCAGAGAGAGGGAGAGAGAGACAGAAACATCAATGATAGAGAATCATCGATCTGCTGCCTCCTACACCCCCTACTGGGGAATCAAGCCTGCAACACATGCATGTGCCCTGACTGGGAATCTAACCGTGATCTGTCTGGTTCATGGGTCAACGTCCAACCACTGAGAGACACCAGCTGGACTCCATTGATTTTTAGAGTGGAAGGGAGAGGGAGAGACAGAAAAACTTCCAGGGAGATGGGGATCAGGCCTGCAACTGAGGTATGTGGCCTTGACTGTAATTGAACCTGGGACCCTTCGTTATGAGGGCTGATGCTCTATCCACTGAGCCAAACCAGGTGGGGCTCACTTCTTTCTTGAAAGCTCTTTTGAATAAACAGAAATTAATTATGAGAGCAAGTTGGTCATTTCTTTTTTAAAAATATATTTTATTGATTTTTTACAGAGAGGAAGGGAGAGAGACAGAGAGCCAGAAACATCGATGAGAGAGAAACATCGACCAGCCGCCTCCCGCACACTCCCCACCGGGGATATGCCCGCAACCAAGGCACATGCCCCTGACCGGAATCGAACCCGGGACCCTTGAGTTCGCAGGCCGATGCTCCATCCACTGAGCCAAATCGGTCAGGGCAGTTGGTCATTTCTTTATCTGACATGTAACTGAGTTCCTGCATTCTGTTGGGGCTGTTAGTAGCTGATCCCAGAATAGTCTCTAGTTCAGAATGGGATTTATGTTTTAGCTGGCTGGCTGACATTGCCTCATTCGTTAGTTCATGCATCAAATGCTCATTTGTTAGTTCATGCATCAAATGCTTACTGAATGTCTACTATGTGCCAGGCAATGTTGAAGGTCCTGGGCATATAGAGACAAAAATATACAAAGTCCCTGTCCTAAGGACTTTAACAGAAAATAAGTCAAAGATACTTCAGATGATGATTAATGCTGTTAATAGTATAACAAGGATAAGGTACATAATAGGTGAGGAAGACCCTTTTGAAGAGTTAATAGCTGACAGTTGAATGATACTCGATATCAAATTAGAAGGAAGAGCAGTATTACAGGCACAGAGAAGTGTCTTTGCTGGTTCAAGAAATAGAAAGAAGGCTTTTGTGGCTGGAACATAGTGTGAGACAAGGCAAGGAGAAGTTAGGAAATGAAGTTGACAGGTGCCAGATTGCATGGGACTCTTGTTTGGATTTTTAATACGTATAATTATGAGGGGTCTGAGAGATATAGGTACAAAATGAAGAAAGTGAAATGCAGATTTGAGTTTATTTAAAAACTCAGTAAAATAGATCTAGCTAACCTCTGTAATCCCCCCCCCACACACACACACAGAAGAAAGTGAAATGCAGATTTGAATTTATTTTAAAACTCAGTAAAATAGATCTAACCTCTGTAATCCTACACACACACACACACACACACACACACACACACACAGTTTCTAGCATAAATCTCAAAAGATAGAATAAATTTGCATGTGGCAAAGAAAGACCAGGTGGTTGTTTTTGTTTTTAGTTCATATACAGACAGTCCTCGGGTTACGTTGGACTTGTGGTTATGTGGCCATCTCCCATTCATTTATAAAAAAAAAAAGTTCCGTCATTTCGTCATATGTACATATGTGCTTTATGTTTTTTATTATTTATTTACCACAAGTAAAGGTCAGAAATTGTTATCTTTCTTTTAAATTTTTTTTACTGTTTCACTTCATTACTGCTGTGTATGTGCTCCATGTGAGTGATGTAGGTGCTTATGTAGGTGGGTTCCGACTTACGGCAAAATCGCGATACATCCCGACGTAGGAACAGATCTTCGACGTAACCCGAGGACCTACTGTACATTGATGTAAATGATTTTGCTTGGCAACAGTAAACTTTCAAGATTTCAGAGTCAGCATTTCAACACAGGAAAAAAGAATGGAAAGTGAGTTGATTAAATCACTGCTTTTCAAAATGTGTTCCATAATAAAGTGGCCAAGTAATGCAGGAACTCTGGATTAAACAATGTTAAGCTGAGAACGTTCTGTTGGAGTTCCTGAAATCTTTAAAGTGAATCTCCAAAAAAGGAGGAATATGTGTTGCACCTTCCAAACTTTTGACATAAAAACCAGAAAGGGTGGCCTCTTAATAAATTGTGTGTGGGGTTGAATGGGATTTGATAATTCATCTCCATAGTGTGGTTTGTTCTGGGTGGAAGGAAGTGAATAGACAGGTGGTGGTATCTATTAACTCAGTCAAATTATTGGCTTCCCTTTTGATAAAAATGTTTTCTAATTAAGGGAAAGGACAGTAGTAGTAAGGAGACTATAGATAGTTTCAAACAGGTTGTCCTCCTTAGAAGGCGTGGTTTCTGGTTGTGGAGTAGTACTCTGCACAAGCACAGCATTAGCTTATTGCCCATTTCTAACGCCCTCCCCCCCCTTTATTTACACACACACACACACACACACACACACACACATTGATTTCAGAGAGGGAGAGACAGAGATAGAAACATCAGTGATGAGAGAGAATCATTGATCAGCTTCCTCTTGCATGCTCCCACACTGGGGAATGAGCCTGCAACCCAGGCATGTGCCCTGACTGGGAATAGAACCCTGACATCCTGGTTTATAGGTTGATGCTCAATCACTGAGCCACGCCTTTAAGTCTTATTCAAAATCTCAGAGTCATAGGCTTCTTCCTCTCCCTAATTCCCATTTGGCTGTTCTTTTTAAACCATTACCAGCCCAGAGGTCCTATATTCCACATGCATTAAATTTTTACCCATTTCTAAAAAACATCCCTATTGTACATTACATCATGAAACTCTTAAGTATTGAGGAACCCACATTAACTGATCTCAGCCTCCAAGTCCACTATTCCCCAAAGGCGTGATGTTCTCTTCCTGTGTCTGTTACTTTGCTCACTATTTCCTTCATGAGTTGGGTCCTTGTACTTTGCCTTTCCATATCCTTTAAGTTCAGTTCAAGCAAGACTCAGAGCCTCTGGGAAAACTTGGACCACTGAATACCCAGCGACTATCTTAACCTCCTAGCAGTCAAGTTGCTATATATGTGATTCATTTGGTACTTCTACTACAGGGGACAAATATGTTTCTGAATTCAGAATTTTTACTGTGGATTATACAACATCCCAGTGGGGTTTTGGGTAGTATCCTGCAATCAAACATATTATATTTTTTCCTTTTTCTTTTGTTAATATATTTTCATAGATTTCATAGAGGAAGGCAGAGGGAGAGAATATTGATGGGCTGCCTTTTGCATGCGCCCATGGGAATCAAACTATGACTTCCTGGTTCATAGATTGAAGCTCAACCACTGAGCCACCTCAGCCAGGTCACATTACTTCTTTAGTGAAAGAAATTTACATACTGAGAAAAAGGATTATAGGTCTGTAGTAGGTATTTCAGTTGTGTTTTGTCTTCCAGCTAGTCTCTAAGCTTCTTTGAGCACCTGAATTTGATTGATAATTTTGTGATAGTAAATATAATATATACAGTTAGTTGTATATTAGAACAATCTAGAAGAATATGAAGAGAATAAAAATTCCCCATATCTATCATGTAGATATTAACACCCTTTACATTTGGAGTGTATTTTTAGTTTTTTCTATACATTTGGCTATATGTAAATTTTAGCACAGTTTGAATAATGTATACTTGACCTCTTTTCCACTTAGCTTTAATACATTTTACAAAAGTTATTATGAACTTAATTTTTTCTTTGTCATAGAGGCCCCAGATTAATTTGGTGAATGGGTACCCTGAAAAGGCTACATTTCCCCAGGTCCCTAGGAACTACTTGTGACTGCCCCAATTTACATTCCTGCCAACAGTAAACAGGGTTCCCTTTCTCCACATCCTCACCAACATTTGACATTTCTTGTCTTTTTGACAGTAGCCATTCTAACAGGTGTTAGGGGATAGTTCATGGTTTATATTTGCATTTCCCTGATGATTAGTGATGTTGAGTACCTTTTCATGTACTTGTTGGCCATCTGTATGTCTTTGGAAAAATGTTAATTCAGATCCTCTGTCCATTTTAATTTATTTTTAAATCTGTATTGTTGAAAGTATTACATATGTCCCCTTTTTCCTCCCATTGACCCCTTCTAGCCTGTCTCTTCTCCCCTTCCCCCCCAGGCCTTCACCACCCTATTGTCTGTGTGTGTGGGTTTTGCATATATGCATACAAATTCTTTGGTTGATCTCTTCCCACCCACCTTCCCTCTGAGATTCTGCAGTCTGTTCTATGCTCTATGTCTCTGGATCTATTTTGTTATCAGTTTTTTTTTGTTCATTAGATTCCATGTATGAGTGAGATCATGTGATACTTGTCTTTCTCTGACTGGTTTATTTCACTTAGCATAATACTCTCCAGGTCCCTCCATGCTGTCTCAAAGGGTAAGAGATCCTTCTTTTTTATTCCTGCATGGTATTCCATGATGTAAATGTACCACAACTTTTTTATCCACTAGTCTACTGATGGGCACTTGGGCTGTTTCTAGTTCTTAGCTATTTTAAACTAGAGGCCTGATGCACGAAATTTGTGCAAGGGGCCCTGGCCCTCGCAGTCCCGGCTGCCTCAGCCAGCCCTCGCAGCCCTGGCTTCATCCAGAAGGTCGTTTGGCTGTTTGGTCTAATTAGCATATTAGCTCTTTATTATATAGGATTGAGCTGCTATGAACATAGGGGTGCATGCATTTTTTTCTGATTGGTGTTTCAGGTTTCTTAGGATATAATCCTAGAAGTGGGATCACTGGGTCAAATGGCAGTTCCAATTATAGACACACACACACACACACACACACACCCCCCCCCCCACCCCATACTAGAGGCCTGGTCCAGGCGATTTGTGCACTGAGGGGTGGGGTTCTCTAGCCCGCACTTCCCCTCTCTCCGACCGGGGGGGCCCTCGAGGGATGTCTCTACGGCAGGCCCAAACCGGAGAGCAAAGGTCCTGAATATACAACTTGGTCTCACCGTGAGTGTGTGTGTGTGTCGATCGTGAGTTTTTATATGTATAATATATTGTTGGGGGTGCCCCCCCCCCCCCCCCCC
>NW_005871263.1:2229019-2238350 GCF_000147115.1 Myotis lucifugus | reverse complement strand
CCATGGCGACCCAGGAGCAGGTCCTGCTGGGTGCTGCTGCCCTCTGCACTTTCCTGCTATGGGATCGCCACAGTGACCCAGGAGCAGGCACTCCTGGGTGCTGCCTGCGGGCTGCGCTTTCCTGCTCTTGGATCGCCATGGGGTCCCGGCTGGGGGCGGGGCTTAGGCGGCATGGGGCTGAGGCGGCACACAGGGGTCCCTGCTGGGGGCGGGGCTGAGGTTGGCACACGGGGGTCCTGGCTGGGGGCGGGGCTGAGGCGGCACACAGGGGTCCCGACTGGGGGCGGGGCTGAGGCGGCACATGGGGGCCCCGCCGCCCAGGGCCGCACACAGGGGCCTGAATGGCGGCTCGTGCTGGCCAGCCCTGCCTGAAGTATGCAAATTAGCCACCATCTTTGTTGGCGGTTAATTTGCATATCTCTGATTGGCTGATGGGCATGGCGAAGGTACGGTCAATTAGAATCTTTGTCTTTTATTAGATAGGAGATTGTATGTATGTATGTGTGTGTATATATATATATATCCCCCCCCAGGAAATCCCATACTGTTTTCCATAATGGCTGCACCAGTCTGCATTCTCTCCAGCAGTGTACTAAGGATCCCTTTTCTCCACATCATGGCCAACTCTTGTCATTTGTTGATTTATTAATGGTAGCCATTCTGGCAGGTGTGAGGTAATACTTGTAGTCACTTTAATTTGCATCTCTCTGATGAACAGTGATGTTGACCATTTTTTCATTTGTCTCTTGGCCATCTGTATGTCCACTTGGAGAAGTGTCTTTTTAGGTCCTTTGCCCATTTTTAATTGAATTATTTGTCTTCCTTTTGTTAAGTTGTATGAGTTCTTTATATATTTTGGATATTAACCCTTTAGCAGATGTATCATTGGCAAATATGTTCTCCCATACAGTGGGCTCCCTTTTCGTTTTGTTGATGGTTTCTTTTGCTATTCAGAGGCTTTTTCTTTTGCTGTAGTCCCTATTTGTTTATTTTCTCTTTAGTTTCCTTTATCCTAGGAGATATATCTATAAATATAATGCTAAGAGAGATGTCTGAGATTTTGCTGCCTGTGATTTCTTCTAGTATTTTTATGGTTTCACGTCTTACATTTAAGTCTTTTATCCATTTTTAGTTTATTCTTGTGTATGGTGTAAGTTGGTGGTCTAGTTTCATTTTTTTGCATCTATTTGTCCAATTTTCCCAATACCATTTATTGAAGAGAGTCTCTTGATAACTCCATTGTATGTTCTTGCCTCCTTTGTTAAATATTAATTGAGTGTAATGGCTTGGGTCGATTTCTGGGGACTCTGTTTTATTCCATTGATCTATCTGTTCTTGTGCCAGAACCAGGCTGTTTCGATGACAGTGGCTTTGTAGTATAACTTGATATCTGGTATTGTGATCCCTCCAACTTTGTCATTCTTTCTCAAGATTGCTGCAGCTATTTGGGATTTTTAAAAAAATATATATTTTATTGATTTTTTTACAGAGAGGAAGGGAGAGAGATAGAGAGTTAGAAACATCGATGAGAGAGAAACATCGATTAGCCGCCTCCTGCACATCTCCCACTGGGGATGTGCCCGCAACCCAGGTACATGCCCTTGACCGGAATCGAACCTGGGACCCCTCAGTCCGCAGGCCGACGCTCTATCCACTGAGCCAAACCGGTTTCGGCTGGGATCTTTTTTGATTCCATATAAATTTTTGGAGTATTTGATTTAGATCTGTGAAATATGTCATTGTTAATTTAATAGGGATTGCATTGAATTTATAGATTGCTTTGGGTAGTATAGACATTTTAATGATGTTAATTCTACCAGTCCATGAACACTGTATAATCTTCTACTTCTTTATTTCTTCCTCCCTTTTTTTCAATGTCCTATAGTTTTCCGAGTACAAGTCTTTTTTTACCTTCTTGGTTAAGTTTATTCCTAGATATCTTAACTTTTATGTTGTAATGGTAAATGGGATTGTTTATTTATTTATTTAATTATTTTTTTAATATATTTTTATTGATTTCATGGAGAGAGAGAGAGAAACATCAGTGATGAGAGAGAATCATTGATTGGCTGCCTCCTGCATGCCCCACACTAGGGATCAAGCCCACAACCCAGGCATGTGCCCTTGACCGGAATTGAACCCGGGACCCTTTAGTCCACAGGCCGACGCTCTATCCACTGAGCAAAACTGGCTAGGGCGGGATTGTTTATTTAGTTTCTCTTTCAGAGAATTCATTATTGTTGTATAAAAATGCCATTGATTTCTGGTTGTTAATTTTGTATCCTGCTACTTTGCCAAATTCATTTATTAAACCTAGTAGTTTTTTAGTGGAGTCCAGGTTTTTCTATGTACAATATCATGTCATCTGCAAATAACAAGAATTTTACTTCCTCCTTTCCAGTTTGGCTGTCTTTTATTTCTTCTTTTTATCTGATCGCTGTGGCTAGGACCCAGTACTATGTTGAATAAGAATGGTGAAAGTGGACATCCCTCTCTTGTTCCTTTTCTGAGTGGAAATGATTTTCGTTTTGCCTATTGAATATGATGTTTGCTGTAGCTTGTCATATTTGGCTTTTATCATGTTGAGGTGTAATCTCTCTATTCTCACTTTATTGAAAGTTTTTATCAAAAATGGGTGTTGGATTTTGTTGAATGCTTTTTCTGCGTCTATTGATATGATCATGTGATTTTTGTCTTTCAGTTTGTTTATATGCTGTTATCACATTTGTTGATGTGCAAATATTGTGCCAGCCTTGCATTCCTGAAATAAATTCCACTTGTTCATGGTGTATGATCTCTTTAATATATTGCTGGATCTGATTTACTAATATTTTGTTGAGGATTTTAGAATCTATGTTCATCAGGTATATTGGCCTGTAATTCTTTCTTTGTAGTGTCTTTGTCTGGTTTTGGATTTAGGATAATGCTGGCCTCATAAAAAGAGTTTGGAAGTGTTCCTTTTGGATTTTTTGGAATAGTTTGAAGAGAATAGGTGTTAATTCTTTGAATGTTTGGTAAAACTCCCTGTGAAGCCGTCTGGACCGGGCCATTTGTTTGCTGGTAGTTTTTTGATTACTGCTTCTATTTCAACAAGTGTTATTGGCCTATTCAGGTTTTTTATTCTTCCTGATTGAGTTTTAGAAGATTGTATTTTTCTAGGAATTTGTCATTTCATCCACAGTGTCCATCTTTTTGGCACATAGTTGTTCATAGTACTTTCTTACAATCCTTTGTATTTCTGTGGTGTCAGTTATTTCACCACTTTCATTTCTGATTTTAATTGTTTGGGTCCTCTTTCTTTGTTTCTTGATGAGACTAGCTACAGATTCATCAGTCTTGTTTATTTTTTTTAAAGAACCAGGTCTTGGTTTCATCAGTCTTTTGTATTGTGTGTTTTTTTTTTTAGTCTCTGTCATTTATTTCTGCTCTGATCTTTATTAATTCCTTCTACTTACACTGGGCTTTTCGTGTTCTTTTTCTAATTTTTTAAGCTATAGGATTAAATAGCTTATTATTAATGTACTAGAGGCCCGGTGCACGAAATTCATGCATGGGGGGATGTGTTCCTCAGCACGAAATTCATGCATGGGGGGATGTGTTCCTCAGCCCGACCTGCACACTCTCCAGTCTGGGACCCCTCAGGGAATGTCCAACTGCTGGTTTAGGCGCAGAATCGGGCCTAAACTGGCAGTTGGACATCTATCTCACAATCCGGGACCGCTGGCTCCTAACTGCTCGCATGCCTGCCTGATTGTCCCTAACTGCTCCCCTGCTGGCCTGATTGACGCCTAACTGCTCCCCTGCCTGCCTCATCGTCCACAACTGCCCTCCCCTGCCGCGACCCACCTCCTCTGCACGAGGCAGCAGAGACGCCGGGACCGGCCTCCTCTATGCCACGTGGAGCCGCGGGACCCCCGGGACCTGCCTCCACTGTGTGTGTGGCCATTTTGTGACAATGTAGCATGAGGGCGTGAGGACCACTTAGGCTTTTATTAGTATAGATTTTGTTTTTTGAGGTAGGCCTGAAACGCTATGAACCTTCCCTCTTAGTACTGCTTTTGCTGTGTCCCAGAGATTTCGGGTTGTTATGTGTTCATTTTTTTCCAGAAAGCTTTTTATTTCTTTCTTGATCTCATTGGTAACCCATTCATTGTTTAATTGCATGCTATTTAGCCTCCATGTGTTTGAATGTTTTTGAGTGTTTTTACTGTACTTGATTTCTAATTTCATTCCATTGTGATTTAAGAAGATGCTTGATATGATTTCAATCTTCTTGAACTTGTAGAGACTTGTTTTGTTTGCTAATATGTGGTCTTATCTTTGTGAATGACGCATGTGCACTTGAGAAGAATGTTAATTCTGCAGCTTTGGTGTGAAATGTTCTATAAATGTCAATTAATTCCATCTGATCCAGTGTGTCATTTGGAGTTACTGTTTCCTTGTTAACTTTTTGTTTGGAAGATCTATCTGGTGAAGTCAGCAGGATGGTAAAGTCCTCTAGTATGACTGTATTGCTGTCTATCTCTCCTTTAGAATCCTCCAGAAGTTTTTATATGTATACTAGAGGCCCGGTTCATGAAATTTGTGCATGGGTGTGGTCCCTAGGCCTGGCCGGTGATCAGGGCCTATTGGGGCCAGGCTGGCTGGGGCCTGCTGGCTGCTGGACAGGGCCTGCCAGATGCGGGGAGGGGCTGCAGGGGGTTTGCTGGCTGCGGGGGAGGGGGGGGCGGTGTGTGTGACTGGGAGAGGTTGGCTGGCTGTGGGAGGTTGGCTGTGGGAGTGCACTGACCACCAGGGGGCAGCTCCTGTGTTGAGCGTCTGCCTCCTGTTGGTGAGTGCGTGTCATAGCGACCAGTTGACCAGTCGTTCAGTCGTAATGGTCACTTAGGCTTTTATATATATAAATGTGTACACACACACACTATATGTATATTTAATCCTCACCAGAGGATATTTTTCCATTGATTTTTAGAGAGTGAAAGTGAGAGGAAAAGACAGAGAGGAAATATTGTGAGAGAAACACATCGATTGGTTGCCTACTGCACGAGCCCCAACCAGGGCCTGTACTGGGGAGGAACCTGCAACCAAGTTATGTGCCCTTGACCAGAATCAAACCTGGGACTCGTCAGTCTGCAAGCTAATGCTCTATCCACTGAGCCAAACCAGCTAAGGCAGAAGTTTTTTATATATTTAAGTGCTCTTATATGATATTGGATGCATATATGTTTACTGCTTTAATTTTTAATTTTTTACAACAGGACTTTAAAAACATTTTTTGTGAGTATTTTTACCCTTTGCTTTGTTTCATAAATTAGATCAACTTTATGGTGACTTTGATCAAGCCTTCAATTTTGCTTTTCTGTGCCTATCTTTTTAAAATTATGACGTTATTTCTTCTCCTTTATATCAAAATTACTCACCATTGTTTCAGAAAAGCCCTTCTTATCTTAGGTCAGAGTCAGGTTTATAGTCCATGCCCAAACATAGCAAGAATGACTTTCAGAGAGAAGACTGATAACATGAAATGATTTTTTATGCAAATTACTGTGTTTGCCTGTGACCAGTTACCCAAGCATCATTTCTTGTTTTAGATTTCATTGCAATGGAGCTCAGTGATGCAAATTTGCAAACGCTAACAGAATATTTAAAGAAAACTCTTGATCCTGATCCTGCCATCAGACGTCCAGGTAAAGAGAATAAATATTGTTTGTGGTTGATGTATTCTTAAAGGACAGGTGAGGGAAAACTTTATGCAAACTGCTGTTTGTAAATATAGATTTTTTTAAAAAAAGATTTACACTTGGATTCTCAGTTTATTTTTCATTCTGTAGCCACAAAGTGTGTGGTTGGCTGTCTTTAACTGTTATAACATAGGATGGTGTGGGGTTTTTTGGGGTTTTGTTTTTTGAGTAAAATAGCTTTTATTTGTCCTCCTCTGGAATATAAAGTACTAATATGTTTAGAATGCTTTGTCCCTTCACTTTTCTGAAATTTCCTACATCTGCCAGTTTTAGAAAGATAATAATGGGGCATAGAGATGAGTGTTAACTGCCTAAAAAGTGATTAAGTGAATGAAACCAGGCAATCAGACACTCCATGCTTAACCTTCATGCTGGGATTGATTTAATTATTACATTTTAAGACCTAGGGTTTTTTTCTACCCCCTTTCTCCCAAATATAATCAGTTTCCATGAGAAACTTAGTATAAACTTAGACTTGCAATCTCAGGTGCCCACAGGATTCAGATGTGAAGGTAAATGAGGGAGCAGGCCAAGTGGGGACTGGTAATCTTCTGTGACTATATGCTTTGGTTAAGGGGCAGTTATTATTTGGAACCAGCTATCTTAGGGGGATTCAAACTAGTTTTGCAAAATCATTTCCAGCTTTACTTGAAAAATAAGGGTGTTTATATGAAATGTCCTTACTTTTAAATGATAGCAACTAATAACTTCGAACAATTTTGAAATTTATACAAATCTAATTTTGAGGACCATATGTGTCCTGTGAGTAGTCAGTTGAGGTTCCTTGATGTAAGCCATATTAACCAGAAATGCTCTTAATCTGCTTCTTTAGAATTTACTAGTGTGCGTGCTCATGAAGAGGATTTTGGAAGGGCCCCATGAAGACACATGAATGCGTGTGTGTGTGTGTGTGTGTGTGTGTGATACTGATGTTATATATAAAACATAGAATTGTAAACATGTTAATGCAGTCATCCTAGCCTTTGTGATTTCTGAGAGGAAAAATTTGTGAGCTTCCCATTAGTGCTTCAAGAAGTAATGTGTTCTTGGATAAAGGGAAATTATTGGCTCTAATCTTCTTAGACTTTCCCAGAAAGCCTCTGCCAACATTATCTATTAAAATTATTTTTAATAATTGTGTCTTTTAAGGTGAAGGTGGCATTTTTTTATGAATCTAGGACAGAGTGTAGGAATAAACTGGTGTTTCTGGGAAGAGTTGTGGACATATTTCTCAGGGATTGGTAGTAGACTGACTCAACATCTTTATAAAATGATATGGAGGTGGCAATGTGTAGTGGATTCCAGCTTACAGATACCACTCTTCTCATGGGTTATTGAGATGTGACAGTGGTATAGATAAATTGGAAGACATTTTGAAGCTCATTGAGTGTGTGGAAAATGTCAGTGTGAATATTCTGAGCGCAAATTGAGGAAAATGAACACAGAAAGGAATAGACTTAAACTCATGAGAAAATTGCTTCCAAGATATTAATTATAATTTAAGAGAGACCTGGCAGTCTGTATGGGCTTTCCCCCAAATCATGGATATAGTGTGTTGCCCTGTACAAAATGCTGACACTAAGGAAACAGTGAAAGCCTGATAGACTCGTACAAAACTGTGTCTGCTACATAAAAACATGTTCCAGTTCATTTCTCATCTTTCAAGAAAGACATGGTGACACAAAGCAGGAAAGGTTTGAGGATGGACGCTAAACTCTTGGGACTCAATTCAGAGAGAAAAAAAGTGTTAAATCATATTATTTTTAAAAATATATATCTTTTATTGATTTCAGAGAGGAATATTAAATCTCCTAGGTTTACTCATTACACAATGAAGGTGTGTAGCACTTCTAATTTTTCCTATCTTAAGCCTCACTCATTCCAATGATCCAATACCCATTGAAAAGACCTGCTGTTAGCACCTATTATTTTCTACCATAATATGATTTAGCCCGGCCCGTGTTGCTCAGTGGTTGAGCATCGACCTATGGAATAGGTCATAGTTTGAATCCTGGTCAGGGCACATGCCCAGGTTATGGGCTCAATCCCTAGTGAGGATTGAGGCAGTCGATCAATGATTTTCTCTCAACATTGATGTTTCCATCTCTCTCTCCCTCTCCCTTCCTCTCTGAAATCAATAAAAATATATTTTTGATAGATAGATAGATAGATAGATAGATAGAGGCATCTTTAGTCAGAGTTGTCAGGATCATAGATCGGCTCCCGCTTACACCACCTCATTGGGGATCGAGCCCATAACCTGGCCATGTGACCTGATTGGGAATCAAACTGTGACCTCCTGGTCCAGGTCAAGACTCAACCACTGAGCAACACTGGCCAGGCTAAATCATATTGTAGGAAATAATAGGTGCTAACAGCAGCTTTTTTAGTAGGTATTAGATCCTTGGAATGGGTGAGGCTTAAGATAGGAAAAATTAGAAGTGCTATACACCTTCACTGTGTAATCAGTAAACTTAGGATATTTAATATTTCTCAGTATAATATCAATGTGAATATGTGTTAAAATCTTAGTATAACTTTATTGCTGGTATTAGAAATGTGTATATCTAGAGGAAAACTGAAGTCTAGTGTGGTCAAATAAGGACAAGACTAAAACTTTTTCAGTGATGAAATATTCTAGCTCTGTGATCTTTGACAAGTTACTTAACCTTAGTGGCCTTGTCTTTAAAATTGGGATAGTATTACCAATAGTATTAGTGACAACTTAATGAAATAATATATGTGAGTAGAGCTCCAAACATATATAGTTAATAATAACATATTAGCCATAATTAACTCATTTAATCTTGATCACGGTTATACTGTAAAAGAAATAATAACCACCATTTCTAATCTAATCTAATAAAAGAGAAACATGCAAATTGACCGTACCTCCACTACACCCACAAGCCACGCCCACCAGCCAATCAGGAGCAGACATGCAAATTAACCCAACTAAGATGGTGGTGGCCATGGAGCTGGAGTGAGCAGGAGGCTTGGGTTGTCCCCGGCAGTGGAGGAAGCCAAGCTTTCCGCCTGCCCTGCCGGCCCTGAGCTCTGCTCAAGGCTACAAAGTTTCAATTATAGAAGATAAATAAATCCCAGATACCTGCTTCCAGCCCGTGGTCCGTGGCCAACCTGAAACCGGCCATCAGCCCCTCACCCAGGCTGGCCAGGCACCCCAGCGGGAGCCCCCCACCCTGAAGGGGCTGTGGGCAGCCTGAAAACGGCCCTCAACCCCTCACCCAAGCTGGCCACACCCCCATGGGGTGAGGGTCTCCGCTGGGGAGCTTGGCCAGCCTGCAAACAGCCATCAGCCCCTCACTCAGGCTGGCCAGGCACCCCAGTGGGGACCCCCACCCTGAAGGGGGTGTGGCCAGCCTGTAAACGGCCCCTCAGTCCCTCACCCAGGCTGGCCAGGCACCCCAGCGGGACCCCCACCCTGATCCAGGACACCCTTCAGGGCAAACCCAGCCGGCCCTCACTCATGCACCAGGCTTCTATTCTATATAATAAAAGGGGTAATATGCAAATTGGACTCCTAATAGCAGAATGACTGGGAATGACTGGTCACTATGACACACACTGAC
>NW_005871263.1:2209712-2228727 GCF_000147115.1 Myotis lucifugus | reverse complement strand
TGTGAGAGCGCTAGGATGTCCGAATGCGGCTTAGGCCTGCTCCCCGCTGGTAGTGGACATCCCCCAGGGACTGCCGGGCTGCCAGATGGATGTCTGACTGCCAGCTTAGGCCTGATCCCCCCGGGAATGGGCCTAAGCCAGCAGGTGGACATCCCCCGAGGGGCCCCAGACTGCAAGAGGGCACAGGCCAGGCTGAGGGACCCCCCCGAGTGCACAAATTTTTGTGCACCAGGTCTCTAGTAGTACTAATAATAGACCTTCTGGAACCAGATAGGGTGTGTAACTTTTGACCTAAAGTCACTTAAACTCTCTAAGAAGCAGGTTCTCCTTCAGATGGGATGGTCTTCTGATGAGGCCACATTATAGGTTTGTGTGAATCAGGTGAGTCAAATGACTTGAAAACCTGAGGTATTATGTAAGTTTAATATAACATCATATATAGTCCTTTTAATAGATAAGGAAAGTGAGGCTCAGTAGACCCTTGATAGGTTTTCGAAGGGAAAAGATCTTTTCCATTATATGATGCTTCAATCAGATATACATAGTTCCACATATACATAAAGTAGAAAGATTTTGTTATAATAATGAATATAACATGGAAATTCTTTTATAGCTGAGAAGTTTCTTGAATCTGTAGAAGGAAATCAGAATTACCCACTGTTGCTTTTAACATTACTGGAGAAGTCCCAGGATAATGTTATCAAAGTGTGTGCCTCCGTAACATTCAAGAACTATATTAAAAGAAACTGGAGAATTGTAAGTATTTTGTGAATACATAGTTCAATACCCTGTATGTTTATAAGATTTATATATGCAGTGCTCCTGAAAGATTTGGACACAGATTAAAGATAAAATTGAACAGGACCCTCTACAGCAAAGTATTAACAAATCAAATGCAAAGAGTATAAAAATATACACCATGATTAAGTGGGATTTATCCCAGGTAGCAAGGCTTGTTCAACATTCAAAAAATTAATGTCTTGACTTGGGGTGGTGAACACACAATACAATATATAAATGATGTATTATAGAATTGTATACCTGAAACCTATATAATTTTACTAACCAATGTCACCCTAATAAATTTAATTAAAAAGTTAAAAATTGATTAATGTAATTCATCACATCAGTAGACACACAAAAAAAGAAGAATCAGCCCTGGCCAGGTAGCTTTTTTAAAACATTATATTGGAAGTCTTTGCTAATGCAGTAAGAAAAGGAAATAAAAAGAGCAAAGGAGGACATAAAACTGTCTTTGTTCACAGATGGCATGATCGCTTATGTAGAAAATCTGAAAGAAGGACACTTTTCCAAAGTTCCTGTTTCATTTGAATTCATATAGATCACATCAACATTATAACCCAGGTTGCTAGAGGGTTGTGAAAGTAGGTTTTAACCTCCATTTAATTCTAGCTCATTGTCTACTGAAGAGACATATGGGAAAACGGTCTAAGTGAATAACTGAAGCAGTTTGTATTGTGGACTGGGAAAAATTATATAAAGCTGAAAATTATATATGTGAAAATTTGTAAAACGCAAAATAACTTATTTTGAAGTTTTTGGTAAGGGATTGTGCCCTATGTCTTGTGCGAAATGGAAATATATACTAATTTTAAGGTGACTCTTATTGTGCCTTAGTTTAATGACTAGTATAAATTTGTTATAAATTAAGAAACAGATATTGGGGGTGATTTTGCCCACCAGACAATATTTGGTAAAATGATGGTTGTCACAGCTTGGGGTGGGGAGAGTGGGTGTTATTGGCATCTAATGGGTAGGGATGTATGTAACCATCCTACAATATACAAGAAAGATTCCTACAACAAAAATTTATCTGACCCAAGATAGTCAGTGATTCCAAGGTTGAGGAAACTTGGCTTAGGATAAAGAAAAAAAAAAAAAAGAGAATTGTTTTATGGTGATAGCAGTAATGATAATTATTTAGAAATTATTACCATTGGCAAAAATAGTTAGCTTTTCTAAAAACTCAACTTTAAATCTTCTTAAATATTTATTTAGAATCCTTTTTCTTCCATAAAAGAATTTGAAAGTAGTAAATACTAGTTTAAGCTTGGTATCTTTAATAAGCACATGTGAGAAAAATGACCTGGTGATTCTTAAAATGTTTAAAAATCCCTCCCTCTACCTCTATCCTGATTTGTAAACTACTGAGACTTGTAGACCTTTTTGAGTGATGTAGTCCTGGATGCATTCAAACTCATAATGGTCAAGGGGTTTTCATTGAAAAAGACCTTTGACTTAAGGTGAGAGTCAAAATTGAAGCTTTTGAAGATAAATATGGACTAAGTTGCATATATAAAGATTTTACTCCCATGTTTTGATTAGTTTATAAA
Organism: Myotis lucifugus; assembly: GCF_000147115.1. NCBI lineage: Eukaryota > Metazoa > Chordata > Mammalia > Chiroptera > Vespertilionidae > Myotis > Myotis lucifugus. The sequence goes on along the minus strand of NW_005871263.1, from coordinate 2,226,373 downwards.
ACTGGAGTCTTAATTGGCATCAGGGAGTCAGAAGCTCATTAATTTGTATGTAAAATATTTGCATTGGGATGGAATATACATTTTTCTAATCAAAGGATTCATGCTTTCATGAGCGTAAAGTAATCTGTGACTCAGGGCCTACCTTTCTCTATGCTTTTCTTAGAAAACCAGGAAATAAATGGTCCTACTTTATCTACAAATCCATCTATCTGGTCATGGACATGGATTTTATGTTACTTGCTCATGGATACTTTGTTTTTAGGTTGAAGATGAACCAAATAAAATTTGTGAAGCTGATCGAGTAGCCATTAAAGCCAACATAGTTCACTTGATGCTTAGCAGCCCAGAGCAAATTCAGAAGCAGGTAATATAAGGCCCTGTTTTCTAGGTAGGCTTGTTTGTAGAGTTTTCGTCTAATTAATCTGTTTCCTCCTCTTCTCAGTTAAGCGATGCGATTAGCATAATTGGTAGAGAAGATTTCCCTCAGAAATGGCCTGACTTGTTGACAGAAATGGTGAATCGCTTTCAGAGTGGCGATTTTCACGTTATTAATGGAGTCCTTCGCACAGCACATTCTTTATTTAAAAGGTATTGATATATAAACTCGTACTTTTAAAATACTTTTTTTCATGTTTTTGCTTGTGTAAACAGTTCATATTTCTGTGATTATTGTCATTCCTTTAATATAATAATCCTGGAATAAGAGCATAAGCCTCTCAATTCATTAGTATGTTTCTTCTTAGGCAGGATGTTTATTTCATATTGCCCTATCATCTGTAACATACCTAGTCTCCTTAAACTGAGCTTGATTCCTTTAAAAAGAAAGCCAAGAATTTCAGAAAATTAGATTTTTCTCTAATCTATTCTTAAGGAACCAAAGCTAGTAAGCAAAACTTGTAAGTTGCCTATTTTATCTTAATTTTCTAGATACCGCCATGAATTTAAGTCAAACGAGTTATGGACTGAAATTAAACTTGTTCTGGATGCCTTTGCTTTGCCCTTGACTAATCTATTTAAGGTATGGAATAATATAATTGCTTAATGTTTATTGCTTAAATATTTAAATAAATTTTGTTTAAGAGAAACCTTTGAAAGCTTATTTTGTAGGTAATATTTAGAGCACCATTTCTTTTGAAAAATTTCAAACCTACACAGAAATAGAGCAGATGGTATATCATGAACTCCCATGTATCTATTATCCAAGGTAAACAGTTGCTAACATTTTGGTTTTTAAAAAATTTATTCTTTCCCCTCATTTTGTAGGAATATTGAAAAGCAAATCCCAGGCATCAATTGTTTCACTCAAGTATTTGAGTATGTGTCTCTAAATGAATAGATCCACATTTTGATTTGTCTGTTTATTGTAGTTTAATTAACATCTTGTAGCGAACAAGCTACTTCCTTAAACATGTTCTTTACCTTTGAGAGAATCCTGTAATATCAAAAGATATATTGTTAACCTTTTTGTCCAGATAAGGAAAGAGGGTTCAGTATCCCACAGGCCTCAAACCTACTTTTGCTGACTCTAGAGAAGGTGCTCATTTTCTAGTTTTGAAAGGGAAAGTTGTGTGATAGTTACAACTTTCTAAAATGTAGAGTGTACACAAGATTTTTCATGGTTAGAACAGCTTACTGATGGTACATTTTTATTTTAAAAAACAACACTGGACAAAATGTGATCAATTTTTTCCATCTATTTAATTGGCAAAGATTTCTACTTCTTTTTAATAATGTTAAAAGTGTTAGCTGGAGTGCAATGAAAAAAACCATTTTGATGTCCTGTTCATTGGATTAAAAATGATACTAGCTTTTTAGAGTTTGACATTTCATTAAGAACACCTTAATATTCATTTTTTAAATATATGTATATTCTTATTGATTTTAGAGAGGAAGTGAGAGGGAGAGATAGAAACATCAATGATGAGAGAATTATAGATCAGCTATATCCTGCACCCCCCTCCTGGGGATGGAGCCTACAACTGGGTCATGTGCCTTGATGGCCTGGTACATAGGTGGACGGTCAACCACTGAGCCACACCGGCCAGTCAATATTTTTTTCTAGCTGCAGGATATAGGAAGTAACATTTGTTGAGTGTCTTTTACATAGTAGTTGTACACGAAGCACTAGAACCTTTTATGTAGATTTTCTCATTTAATTTGCATATTTTCTCTATGAGGCAGGCATTGTTCTCATATTACAGTTGAGATTGGGTCTCAGTAAAATAACTTAATTTGGCTCAAAGTAATGCTTATTGTGAGTAACAGAGTTTGGGTTATATTTAGGTCTATCTGGCTTCCAAAATCTATGCTCATAGCCTACTCTGATGCTTTGGTAATACACTTCTAGAATCTCAACTTATGAAAATTAGAGGTGTGCACAAAGTTTTCTAGATAGGCCTATTTATTACAGTTAGAACAATACACAATTGGAAACAACCTAAATGTCAAGTGGCAGGAGAATTATTTAATGAGATCTTGTAAAGAGAGTTTTGTATAATCCTATATAATAAAAGGCTAATATGCAAATCGACTGAATGGTGGAAAGATTGGTCACTGTGATGCACACTGATCACCAGGGGGCAGATGCTTAATGCAGGAACTGCCCCCTGGTGGTCAATGCGCTCCCACAGGGGGCGTGCCGCTCAGCCAGAAGCCGGGGTCATGGCTCACGGGAGCCTCTCCACCTCCGCGGCAGCAGGGAGCTGGCCTAAGCCAGCAGCCAGACATCCTCCAAGGGCTCCTGGACTGTGAGAGTGCACAGGGGGGCTGATGGACCACCACCACCACCACCACTGGGCCTCTAGTATATTTATGTGTGCACAGAGAAGAGTGGAAGGATCTAGTCCGAAATACTAACATTGGAGCTTTTAATAGTACCATGATAGCAACGTCAAAATATGTACTTTAAAATATTTTTCAAAATCTCTAATTAAAAGCTAAATTTTGGAGAAGAGATATAGGTAATCTCAGCCTAGTGCAAAGCTTATTTCACGAAGTGTTACAATACACTAACACTGTGTTCCTAAATTCCTTTCCAAGGCCACCATTGAACTCTGTAGTACCCATGCAAATGATGCCTCTGCTCTGAGAATTCTTTTTTCTTCCCTGATACTGATCTCAAAACTGTTCTACAGTTTAAATTTTCAGGTAAGCTTTATTTCTTGTTTTTGATTCTTATTCTTTGTTGAAAAAAATATGCAACTTTCCATTTGATGAAGACCTCTTTGCCAGCATTGATTTTTCTGAAAGTAAAGAAATTAGTTTTTTGGGGGTTTTTTTTTACTCCCTCCATTCTTTGTCTACAAATAGTCAGTGTTATGGGGAACTTTAGTGGTGAGGAATGTCCAGCCCATATGCCATATAAGCCCTGAGGAATCATTTGGTCTGGCTCTGCCAAGGCATTAGAGGCTAGTTAAATGTTTGACCAAATATAGCAGCGTAGTTTAAGTTGATAATTTTGTATGGCCTGGGAATGATGTTATAAATATTCAAAAGGCCCTTGGCAGAAAAAAGGTTCCCCACCTCTGCTCTACTCTTTCATTGAAGACCATGAGATCACATTCTCAGGCCTTCCTCTTGTTCATTTAAGTGGGTCTTAGCACTGGGGGAGCCATGTTTTGTTTAGAGATGTATGGTTAGCTTATACAAAAAGGCTCTTATTGGAAACATCTGGGGGAGACAAGACGAAGAACCAGCATTTAGAAGGTTTAAGAAGCAATGTTATTTCAGAGGAAACACAGCCACAGTTTTATAGTAGAAAACACCCAATCACCCTTTTGCTACTGAAATAGTGGCCTCCAGTCATTCTTTCTGTTCATTTCATTAAGATTCAGGGTTCCAGGAACCAAAAGGGGATCTTAATGGTACAGATTACTATACTGAGAAAGGCTAGAGGAAGGATCTGGCCTTTTCATTGTTCCTAGCCAGGGCCAAGGACAGGGACTTAATCCTTACAGCATGACTCACAGTGGTAGGGAAAGCATTCCACCATTTTGTATGGCCCTCGAATGATGTTAGGAATATTCAAAAGGTCCTTGGCAGAAAAAGGATTGGATAGAGTAGGAGTTGAACAGCCCAAAATGCCATACCCACATTTTGCTTATACCTTTTGTGTGTGTGTGTATGTTGTGTTTTGTTTTTTGCTCGCACCTAACCCGCTTATATCTTTTTTTTAATTCTGCTTCCTGGAAGTCAGGTAGAATAAGATTCTTAATAACTTGTTAGGCAGAGTCAGGGACACCAAAGGCATAATGTTACCGTTGGGGAATTTATCAACCTCATTAAGAAGGCAGTACTGTTACATAGGAAACCATTAGTGTATAAGACAGCAAGTCTGAATTGGTGGTCATCTTACACTAAATGTGATAGTTCAGAAAGGAAAAGGGATATATTGGTAAACACTGAGTTTTATAAGGAAAGGCTTCATTCGTACAGTCTTAGCTGGACCTGGAAGGAATAAGTTGATTTAAATTAAATTGGGGCAGGAAATCAAGACAGCATTATTTGTGGTCAAAAGTGTATAAACAGAGACAGAAGTCAGAATGGTTTATTCAGCTGCCAGATCTAATTAGAACAGAGAATTCTTGTCAAAATAGATAATGGTTGGTTCAGGATAAGAAGTGTGGACTTGGAGTCTGTAGGCATGTGGAAAACATTTGGTGTGTGTGCAGGGGGAACTTATGTACATAGCATACTTATTATTTTTAAAATATATTTTTATTGATTTTTTTAGAGAGAGAGGGAGAGAGAGAGAAGCATTGATCGGCTGCCATCCTGACATATGCCTAGACTGGGACTTGAACCAGTGACCTCTTAGTGCATAGAGTAAGGCTTAATCCACTGAGCCACACTGGCCAGGCAATATCCTACTTATTTTAATTAAAAGTCTCAAGTCTGCATTTATTCTTTAGGATCTTCCTGAATTTTTTGAAGATAATATGGAAACTTGGATGAACAATTTTCATACTCTCTTGACATTAGATAATAAACTTCTACAAACTGATGTAAGTATTGTTTAAAATATTTCCCAAGTAGCCTTTTGTTAAAATTAAGAATTATTTGAAATATAATCATATATATCAATTATATCTCACTTTGTTTTAATTTAAAACATTTGAGTACCCTCTGAGAACCTTGGAGGGTAGTTAGACTTCAGAAAATGAAATAAAGTTATTTGAGAACATTTGGCATTCTAGTTCCTTAAAAATTATTTACTCTTGCATTGTTAATAGCTAGAATTCCAAGAATGCAAATAATTTAATTATGTGGGATGTTTCATATTTGGTTATGTGTAGTGTACAGAATCAATTACTCTTATTGTGGGCCTGGCTTAGGTCACCATGTATAGGTTAGGCTATTTTATTACATTGAAATAAGGCCTTAGAATATTCACAGTGTGAACATTTATGAAATAGAAAATTATTTGTCACTGAAAATATTAAGAAAACATAAAACTTAGACCTCTGTAATAATAGTCTCTTTTAAAAAAGTCAAACAGCGTAGGAAATAGGGGACATGAAGAAATTGTGTAATGTATACGTTTCTGATCTGGGCTCTGTAATATGTGCTTTTCCGTGCATAGCATGTATTCTATTACTCATTTGCTTCTTTATTAATGTATTTATGATCTCCCCCTTTCCCAAGAAACAACAACAAAAGCATAAAAAAGCAAAATTTTAAAATACTTCAACACCAAGTAAAAGAAAAATTGGAATTAGTAATTCAAGTCAGTTTTTGAGAGTGGGCTGCAGAGGGAGAGTCATTACTTGAGTTTACAGCAAATGTCTAAGATTTATTAAATAAAAAGCAACAAAAAGGATTTGATTCCACTAGGAAAAGACCCTTTCACATAGATTCTTACAGAGAGCTGTGTGCCATGTACTACCTTGTCATCCTTGTAGCAGCCCCTGTTTTTATGCCTTATGAAATGAGCTGTTTGGCACATAGTATAGCTCAAAGGGTTTTTGTGAATTGCTGTTATAGTTGAGAGTATTATATAAACCACTGTTATTGTTTAGATTGGGGTTGGCAGACTTTTCCTGTTAAGGTCCAGATCGTAAATGTTTTTATCTTTGTAGGCTATACGGTCTCTGTTCCAACACCTCACCTCCGCGGTTGTAGTTGAACACAGCCAAAGGCAATACTAGGAATTGTATAAATGAGGAAAAGGAATGAGCATGACTGTGTTTCAATAAAACTTTGCTCATAAAAATAGGCAGCAGACCTGCAGGCTCTGCTTGAATTTGCTGACCCTTGATTTAGATTGTTGTTTTATATTTTATAATCAAAATATTTATTTGAGAATCCTACAGCATTACCTTATTGGGGGGTTGGACACATCTTAACATTTGAATGAGAACCTTTTGGGAGACAGTAAGACAATACAATAACGATGTTACAAAGGAAAGTGTGATGTAGTCTTTATCATTCAGGTTTCTGTGGGAATATGTTATTTTCAGTTTGGTATGTAAATATTTTATAATTTAGCAACCAGAAGAAAATAAAACTTGAAAACTTTTGGGATCTGTTCTCAGTGATTAATAAATGAATATTTCATCTTGCATTTATTTGAAAGACTAGGTGAGTAAATTGACAGTGGCTTTGGATTTAAATTTTTAAAGAGTTCAGGCATTACAGCTACTCTGTATTTATGGTAGCATTAGAGTTGTATGTTTGAGTTTTCTGGTTTCTCTTATGTAAGGATGAAGAGGAAGCAGGCTTATTGGAGCTCCTAAAATCCCAGATTTGTGATAATGCTGCACTGTATGCACAAAAGTACGATGAAGAATTTCAACGGTACCTGCCTCGTTTTGTCACAGCCATCTGGAATTTACTAGTTACAACAGGTCAAGAGGTCAAATATGACTTGGTAAGATGATGTTGGAGAAAAATAATTAAGACACACCCCTTCCAACTTCCCCAAGAAATACATGGTTCCGTTTTGCTTTTAAAAATATGCTTATTTTTGTGTTTTATTCCAGTTGGTAAGTAATGCAATTCAGTTTCTGGCTTCAGTTTGTGAGAGACCTCACTATAAGAATCTGTTTGAGGACCAGAACACGCTGACAAGTATCTGTGAAAAGGTTATTGTGCCTAACATGGAATTTAGAGGTAATTACAGCGAGTGTAAAGCCTTTTCAGGGGATCAAAAACTCAGTTTTTTAAAGAGTGTGTTAGTATAAGTTTAGTAAGTCTTTTCCCTGTTGATTATTGTAACATATTCTAATTTTTTTTATTGCTAAATAAAACTTTTTGTAGATCATTTATTGTCCATTTTGTAAACCAAGACAAAGTGTGGTTGGTATAAAAGGCATCTGTGAAATGAATGCTGCTGTGATGAAATTTGTTGTATGCTATGGAGGTTTTTTCATGGAAATATTGAATAAGACTTTAACAATCCTGGTATATTGAGAAGAAAGTAACTGTCCAGGATCTCAATTTATGGAAATAATTTGGTTTTGTTTGATTTTAGTATTTCACCAAGGCAAATAACTGTTTTCCAGCAGTTGACTTGAGATTAGAAGTGATTGATAACTTTTAAATAGAATGAAAGCCCACTTAGTTTGTGCTTAAGGTTCAGATAGTCCTAAGAGACTGATTGTATACAGAATGCCTTTCCTTTTTCTAGTTGGGAAGAGCAAGTAGTAAATGTGGTAGGAATTGTGTTCTATATCAAAGCAGTCATTAGGTCAGTGGTTCTCAATTATCTGGAACAAAATGAGGAAATAAAGGACAATATAATGTGAGGTTTTCTTTCCTTTTGTGTTTTTCTAAAACGATATATTTATTTAAAGAACAGAGCTTTATTCTGATGTTGTCTGTCCTACATTTTTGGTGTTGAAATTATTTTTGTGAAATAATGATGATTGTAGTTGTTAGCTTGTTTTTAAAATGTCCTTATCTGTCAAAATAAAAAATTGGCACCCCCTGGATTGGTTTCCAACACTCACTTTTGAAAGTTGGTGCTAAAGTCCAGTTATGGGGACACTGTCACATTAGAACAAGTGAGCTGGTATCACGTCTGTGTGAATGATCTATTACTTAACCTTTCGCGATAGCATTTGCTGCTCTAAGTAATGAATAGTAATATATGAAGTAGTTATGTGTTGGGAAAGAACAATTTGCTGTAAAATGTCAATTCTACACACTTTTCAGCATACTCAGCTGTAAGAGTATAGTGATTGCCATGTCTTTTGAGAGGTTGTCTTTTGAGTACAGAAATGTCATCTATCTTTGTAGCTGCTGATGAAGAAGCCTTTGAAGACAATTCTGAGGAGTACATAAGAAGAGATTTGGAAGGATCTGGTATGTATTTTGGGTTTTTTAAAATATATATTTTTATTGATTTCAGAGAGAAGGGAGAGGGAGAGAGATAGAAACATCAGTGATGAGAGAGAATCACTGATTGGCTGCCTCCTGCATGCCCCCTACTGGGGATCAAGCCTGCAACCCTGGGCATGTGCCCTTGACTGGAATCGAACCTGGGACCCTTTGTTCCGCAGGCTGACACTCTGTCCACTGAGCCAAACTACCTAGGGCTGTATTTTGTGTTTTTTTGGTTTTTTTTTTTTTGGTTTGCTTTTAAATATATATTTTATTGATTTTTTACAGAGAGGAAGGGAGAAGGATAGAGAGTTAGAAACATCGATGAGAGAGAAACATCAATCAGCTGCCTCCTGCACACTCCCTACTGGGTATGTGCTCACAACCAAGGTACATGCCCTTGACCGGAATCGAACCTGGGACCCTTGAGTCCGCAGGCCGACGCTCTATCCACTGAGCCAAACCGGTCAGGGCTGTATTTTGGTTTTTAACAGCCTTGGCAAGCCAGTTTTAAAGTGGCTCTTTTTTTCTTGTAAATATGGAAGAGGGAGTTAAGACTAGAGTGTCATTTTAACTGGCTTTCGTCGGAGAACTATTTTCTTTAATTCCTATACCTTAAAAAGCATCTCTTATGTGAGCTATATCAGTTAAATCATTTGTCTTCTCTTTTTTTATGTACTTAGTAGTTTTTATCATACTACTATGATCTTTTTAGTTTTCATCCTCATTTTGTGTTATTGTGTGTGTGTGTGTGTGTGTGTGTGAAAACTGTTCATTGTTTATGTTGCTGATAGCTGTCAGCAGCTTTCTTAATAAATTTGATCAGTTGGTTGATGATTGTTTCTTTCTCATGATGTAATTCTCTTTTATTTTATAGATATTGATACTAGACGAAGGGCTGCTTGTGATCTAGTACGAGGATTATGCAAGTTTTTTGAGGGACCCGTGACAGGAATCTTCTCTGGTTATGTTAATTCCATGCTGCAGGAATATGCAAAAAATCCATCTGTCAACTGGAAACACAAAGATGCAGCCATTTACCTAGTGACATCTTTGGCATCAAAAGCCCAAACACAGAAGGTGAATCTTTTCAATATAGTTTTCTTTCTAAATCAGACATGTTGGTGACCACAGAAGTAAAAAGGAAGAATATATTTCTGATGATGCATATTTCTACTCTGCTAGATAACCTATTAGTTCTGATTAGAATTCATGTGGTTTCCAAAAAGGACTTTATGTTGATGTGTTAAGCACTTAAGTTTCTTATAGACCAAAATGTTCACAGATGCCACACTTGTTCCCTTAGCTGAGACTCAGTGTTTGTTAATTTAACCCTTTGAGTGCCAACCAATATCCTAGGAACTATGCTAAAATTACCAAGGCATTTTTGCTGATTTTACAGCAGTTTAGGAAAAAAATTATGAATCGCAAGTAAATGAAGTTACATATTCAATATATTCCACAAAATCGTCATCTTCACAGCAAGAATTGACATATTTAGCAATATCATCATCACTAATAAAAGCAGACTTAGAACTGGACACTGTAGGAGCAGCGCGATAGCGCTCCCGGCACTCTAGGGGTTAAGGAAATTGCTTTTATTATCTATTAAAATAATCTTTTTAAAAAAATTTATTTTTATTGATTGCAGAGAGGAAGGAAGAGGGGGAGAGAGAGAAACATTAATGATGAGAGAGAATCATTGATTAGCTGCCTCCTGCACACCCCACACTGGGGATCAAGCCTACAACCTGGGCATGTGACCTGACCAGGAATCAAACCATGACTTCCTGGTTCATAGGTCAACGCTCAACCACTGACTTACATTGGCTGAGCTAGTCTTGTTTTGTTTTTAAGCAGTTTGTGTTTTGAAGTTTTTTTAAATATATCTTATTGATTTTTTTTTTACAGAGAGGAAGGGAGAGGGATAGAGAGTCAGAAACATCGATTAGCTGCCTCCTGCACACCCCCTACTAGGGATGTGCTCGGAACCAAGGTACATGCCCTTGACTGGAATCGAACCTGGGACTCTTCAGTCCTCAGGCCGACGCTCTATCCACTGAGCCAAACCGATCAGGGCTCATTTCTTTTTTTTTTTTTTTATCCACACCTGAGGATATCTTTCCATTGATTTTTTTTTTTTTTTCTTTTAGAGGGTGAAAGGGACGGGGATAGACAGACAGGGAGAAACATCGATGTGACAGAGACACATCAATTGGTTGCCTCCTGTATGTCTGTATGTGCCCCGACTGGGGCTGGGATCATGCCTGCAGTCGAGGTATGTGCTCTTGACCTGAATTGAACCCTGGACCCTTCTGTCCATTGGCGGCACTCTATCCACTGAGCCAAGTGGCCAGGGCTCATTTCCATTTTTTAACCTGGTTTTCTAAAGTTGTCTAAATGTCCAATGTGGTAGCTATATACAGGTATTTCATGTTATTTTACCCTGTTACAAATTTGTTTTTCAGCATGGAATTACACAAGCAAATGAACTTGTAAACTTGACTGAGTTCTTTGTGAATCACATTCTCCCTGATTTAAAATCAGCTAATGGTGAGTTTTGTAAATTATTTATACAACTTACAACACCATGCCTGCAATATTTATTTGAAATTTTTAAAAATTGTTTTGAGAGAGAAAAAAACACCAACTTGTTGTTCCACTTATTTATGCATTCATTGGTTGCTTCTTATATGTGCTTTACTGGATATTGAACCTGCAACCTTGGCATATTGGGATGACGCTCTAATCAACTGAGCTACCAAAATAAGTAACATTATGGCAAAAGTCATAATAGGGGCTTTATATCACTATAGGACTCAAAACATTGGCTCTTGTGCTTGTTGCAGGTGTTTGTTTTATTGAATAAAATCTCAAATGATCTTCCAGATTTTGCTCAGGTGAAATTAACATATTGGCTGATGTAGAAGGAAAATAGGAATAAGGAAGATTGTATCTTAGCTTTTTGTTATCCTGGTATATAGACTAGGAATTACACTTTAGTTTTTCTTCTTGTTTGAAAAATAAACTCTTAAAAATCAAAGTAAATTTAAAGTACATGAAACTAATAAATATTACAGATAATTTCTTACATTGATGAAATTATATTTATCAAGGTACATAGATATTCTTTTTTTGCAAACTTTTTGTATGGAAATTTTAAATACATTAAAAGGTAGGGAGAGTCTTGTAATGAACTTCCATGTTAATATCATCTAGTTTTAAGAATTTTTAACAATTGACTAGTATTCTCTCCCTTTTACTAATTTTCCCACCACCAGAGCAATTTGAAGTAAATCTCAGGTAAAGAAACATGCTCTTGATTCACAGTAGCTTCAATTCTGGGAAGAAGATGATATATGGTCACTAGTCATGGTCCCAATCATGTTTATTCAGTCACATAAGTAATACATGTTAATTTGTAATGAACTTAAAGGTAAAGGGGAAAATTATTTATTATCTTACCAGAATTAATAGCTACATAGTAGGTTAGTTTAGAGTTAACTAAGCTTGAATTACTTGACAGTTTGATTACCAAAACCATGTTTTAAAAATCTGATAATGTTTTCACCAATTTGGGAAAAATAGTCCTTAGCATTCTAATAACTATGATTTTCTTTTTTAAATAGTGAATGAATTTCCTGTCCTTAAAGCTGATGGTATCAAATACATTATGATTTTTAGGAATCAAGTAAGTTGCTTTTCACTTCTATTATGTACCACTTAATCCTTTGGGAGGGGGGGCAAGAATTTGTTGTAGTTACACTTTGTTTCATTTCATTAGGACATACACCATGTCTGGGTGTCTACTTTTAGTAATGGTTAAAGAGTGATCAGCAGATTCAAGTAAAGAGAAATTTTCCACCATTGACTTATGTTTTGAGATACACTTTCCTTAAAAGTCACCATTTAAAAATGTACACTTAAATGGTTTTTAGTATATTCATTCTTTTGTTCAACCACCACCACGTTCTCTTAGATGGTTAATTACCATTTTGTTTGGGAAAAGTAGGATAAGTGTTTGTTGGTTTTCCCTCTTTATCAATTTTTAGAGTAATGAGACAGTGCCTTACCAACCTCCAAAGTGACAAATGAGGGTATTTTGATGCCGTAGTTGTTCCATCTTTGGCCAGTGAATTATAGATTCCTGTGCCCTCTTGACATACACTTAGTAGCCTGTAATGGCCTCTTTCATACATGACAAAATATTCCAGGCTCTTTTGGTACATTTCCTGCTACAGATCTCAGTTAGGTGCCTCTTGAAGATGATGGGAAATGTTATTTCAAAGACCGTAATCTGCCAAAACCGGTTTGGCTCAGTGGATAGAGCGTCGGCCTGCGGACTGAAGGGTTCCAGGTTCGATTCCGGTCAAGGGCATGTACCTTGGTTGTGGGCACATCCCCAGTAGGAGATGTGCAGGAGGCAGCTGATCGATGTTTCTCTCTCATCGATGTTTCTAAGTATCTCTCTCCCTTCCTCTCTATAAAAAATCAATAAAATATATTTAAAAAAAAGAAAGAAAGACCGTAATCTAAGTGCTAGAGATACAACTAATGAATTGCCATTAGTTCTAGGGTTTTTTCACAGGAGAGCATAAGGCAATAAATAACAGTACCAATATTATTACTAAAGTAATACTGCTGAATGCAGTTTGATTTCTTTGTGGTTTTTATATGTATTTAAAAAAATACTGTCTTTAAAGCAACTTGAAATTATTCTTTGTGCATTTTTTGCCATAAACTTGATAAACAATTAGGTTCATCTCTTTGTGTGTTTTTGTTTTGGGTGGTCATGCCTCTGAAGTAGGACTGTATACAGTAAGGTACATTCAGAAAGGTGTAGCTTTCATCCCTGTTCCCTCCCTCTTCCTAGTGGTTAACCAGGTTTTTTTCCTATCGAGTTTTGGTTTGATTTATTTATTTGTTTATGTTTGTTTATTTATTGTTAATCCTCACCTGAGGATATTTTTTCCCCTCCATTGATTTTTAAAAAAATACATTTTTATTGACTTCAGAGAGAAAGGGAGAGGGAAAGAGAGAGAAACATCAATGATGAGACAATCATTGATTGGCTGCTCCTGCACGCCCACACTGGGGATCGAGCCGGCAACCCGGGCATGTGCCCTGACCAGGAATCAAACTGTGATCTGGTTCATAGGTCGACACTCAACCACTGAGCTATGCCGGCCAGGCTCCCCATTGATTTTTTTTTTTTTTTTAATATGGAACACTTCACAAATTTACGTGTCATTCCTGTGCAGGGGCCATGCTAATCTCTTTATTGTTCCAATTTTAGTATATGTGCTACTGAAGCGAGCACTCCTCATTGATTTTTAAAGCGAGTGGAAGGGAGGGAGGGAGGGAGAGAGAGAGAGAGAGAGAGAGAGAGGTGAAAGGCACCTTGATTATTGGTTGCCTCCTGCACGCATACCAACCGGGGCTGGGGATTGAGCCTGCAACAGAAGTATGACCTGAATCAAATCGGCGACCCTTCAGTCTATGGGCTGGCGCTCTAACCACTGAGCAGAACCTGCTAGGGCTTATTATTTATTTGTAAAAAATATAACCTAATACTTATCCTATGTATATTTATATTCCTTCTTTTACACAAAAGAGCATACTAAGTAAACTTTTTTCCACCTTGCATTTTTCAGTTAAAAAATCCTGGGTGTCATTCTATAATAGTATTTATAGATTTCTGTCTCTCTCTTTTTTAATACCCGTAGTATTCCATTGGGTGGTCTGCCCATGGTTTACTCATCCAGTTCCCCAATGGATAAATATTCTGTTTTTTTTCTACCTTTCACTATATTAAATAATACTTTTAATAGTCTTGTGTATATGTCACTTAGTGCTTTTGCCTTTGTAACTTTGTGATAGATTCCTGGAGTAGGATTGCTAGATTAGAGGGAAAACACACATGTAATTTTGTTAGATCTTGCCAAATTTGCCTCTATAGGGGTTGAGGTATCATGTTGCATTTCTTTATAAATTGAATGAGTGCTGATTTTCCCAGTAGAGTATGTTGTAATTTTGCCAATGTCATAGATATGAAATGGTATCTTATTGCAGTTTTAATAATGCATTTCTCACTTTGAATTTGATTGCATACCTTTTCATTTAATGGGCCATTGTAATGTATTTTCTGTGAATTATTCAGTTGTACTTTGCCCATATTTCTGATTATTGTTCTTAATTTTTAGAAAACATGTAGTTTTCTTCTTATTTTTTTTAACAAAAATTATTTCAAGCAACTCTCAAGTGCAGGGTGCTTTTATCATAACTGACAAAACATTGATCTAATTTTATATATTCTTAGATATGATCATTTTTCTTTATTCTACTGGACCAATAAACGTTAAAAGTTAGTCCAACGAGAACACAGAGACTCTGGGTCACCCCCTCAAGTCATTGACTCAGTCTTTTGGTCACAACCCTTGTTAAATTTCACCATAGCCGAAACCAGTTTGGCTCAGTGGATAGAGCGTCGGCCTGCGGACTGAAAGGTCCCAGGTTCGATTCTGGTCAAGGGCATGTACCTGAGTTGGGGGCACATCCCCAGTGTGGGGCGTGCAGGAGGCAGCTGATTGATGTTTCTAGCTCTCTATCTCTCTTCCTTCCTCTCTCTAAAAAATCAATAAAATATATTTTTTAAAAAAATAAAAAAAAAAATTTCACCACAATAGCGCCTTGAACATGTTCAAAGTCAACAAAAAAAACACTCTTAGCATTTTTCATTGATTGATTTATATATTTTCCAAATAGTTTGGACTCAGAATAAGAATTTATGGATCCTGAAGTATTTAATTTTATAACCATAAATCCCCTTTATAAAATTTTATCATTCCCCATTTTGCTGTCATGCCCAGGCTCCAGCCCATCAGTAGCATTTTGCATCAGAGGAAGGAAACAATAAAATAAATTCCATCAGTCATGCCTGTCAGCGAGCTGACAACCCCAAGAGGGGAAGACTCCAGTAACCCACTGTCCCCTCACTGGTTCTCAGTTCCTTACCCCTCTCTTTTTTAATTGAAATATAATTGATAAAAATATATCTTATAAACATAAGTTTTAGGTATACTAGTATAGCATAATGATTCCATGCTTGTATGAACAGTTGACCCTTGAACAACACTTGTTATTCTTTGGCTTTGATAATAGCTCTTCTAGCAGGTGTCAGGTGATGGATAGCTCACTGTGGGGTGTTTTTTTGTGTGTGGGTTTTTATTTTAATCCTCACCTGAGGATATGTTTCTATTGATTTTAGAGGGAGAGAGAAAGAAACATTGATTGGTTGCCTCCCATATGCACCCCAACCAGAGCCAAAGCTGAAGACTGGGCATGTGCCCTGACCAGGAATTGAACCAACTTTTTGGTGCATGGGACGACACTCCAACAAACTGAACTACACTGGTCAGGGCTGCGCATTTCCTAATTGGATTGTTTTGTGGGGGGTTTTTTGCTGTTGAGTTATATGATCCTTCTGATTCTTAGCACTTTACGTCACTTTAATTTTAGTGAGATAAAAATAAAGCGTGCAAAGTCATCTTATTCTCCTACACCTCTGCCAAATTACAGTGCGGCCATCTCGCAAATTATTTTAAATACGCAAGCAAGAATAGAAAACAACAGGGTGAGGTAAAGGTAGGTTTATAGTTATTCGTATGGAAAATAAGGTTACATGCAACCTTGTGAAGCTGTTCTATTTTAAATTCATAAATAATAATACAAGAATAAACTCTTGTTTTGTGTACTCACAATTGTAAACCTGCTTTTGCCTCAGCCTATATAATGATGCATAACCACCACAAATCTTAACTCCATGCCATAATTACTTAATGTACATATACATCTGATTTGTATTCTTCTCCCCGAGATAATTGCTGTAACGAATTCAATGTGTTTTATGCCCATTATTATAAGTGTTTGTTTATGGTTGTATACTACATATTTGTTTCCATAAAAATTCTATAGGTCCCTATAGGTTTAAAATTTTTAATTATAACTAACTAGAGGCCCGGTGCACAAAAATTTGTGCACTGGGGGGGGGGGGTACCCCAGCCCGGCCTGTGCCCTCTCGCAGTCTGGGACCCCTCGGGAGATAACGACCTGCTGGCTTAGGCCTGCTCCTGGGTGGCAGAGGGCAGGCCCAATCCCTGGGTGCAGCCCCTGGTCAGGCACAGAGCAGGGCCGATTGGGGAGTTGGGGCGCCGCCGCCTGTCATGCACAGAGCAGGGCGGATCGGGAGGTTGCGATGCCACCCCTAGTCACGCTCAGGGTAGGGCCGATTGGGGGGGGGGGACCGCCCCCTGTCACACTCAAGACAGGATTGATGGGGA
>NW_005871263.1:2054220-2209106 GCF_000147115.1 Myotis lucifugus | reverse complement strand
CCGATCAGGGGTTGGGGTGCCGCACCCTGTCACACACAGAGCGCAGGGGATCAGGGATGGGGAGCTCCCCCTATCAGGCACAGAGCAGGGCTGATCAGGGGGTTGGGGCGCCCTCCCCTGTCATGAACAGAGCAGGGCGGATAGGGAGGTTGTGGCCCTGCCCCCTGTCACACACAGAGCCGCAGGGCGATCAGGGGGTTTGGGCGCTGCCCCTGTCACGCTGATCCCGGTGCCGGGAGGCCTCGCTGCTCCGCTGATCCCGGTGCCGGGAGGCATATTACCCTTTTCCTATATAGAATAGAGGCCTGGTGCATGGGTGGGGTCGGCTGGTTTGCCCTGAAGGGTGTCCTGGATCAGGGTGGGGGTCCCCACTGGGGTGCCTGGCCAGTCTGGCTAAGGGGCTGAGGGCCGTTTTCAGGCTGGCGGGTGACTGAAGCTCCCAACTGCTCCTTTTTTTCTTTTCTTTTTTTTTTTTTTCTATTCTGGGCCAGCTTTAGCTCTGAGGCTTCGCTGCTGAAAGCAGGTTTCTGGCCTTTACCTTCTGTATTTGATACAATGTTGCGGTCTGGCTGGCTGAAAGCCGGTTTCTGGGGTTTTGTTTAGCTTCTATATTTGCAACATAGTTGCTTAGAGTTGCAGCTGAGAGGCCGGCAAGTCAGGCGGGGAACGTTGGAGTCTGCCATCACTGGAGCAAGCAAGCCTCCCTGTTTGCTTCAGTGCATGGCTGCTGGCCGCCATCTTGGCTGACAGTTAATTTGCATAAGGATATGCTGATTAGCCAATGGGAAGGGTAGCGGTCGTACGCTAATTACCATGTTTCTCTTTTATTAGTGTAGCTATCGGTATTGGCCCACACATCTTGTTTTTGTGTGCTTAACATTGTTTTAGAGAGTTATTCATTTATTAGAAGTGTTAGAGTTTATTTTTAATAGCTATGTAGTATTCCATTGTAAGAATATGCCATAGTTTATTTCCTGTGGATGATTCTTTAATTTCCTCATTCGTAATTTTTTTGTGTCTTTGGCAAGTATTCACCAAGGTTACGTGCAACCTTATGAAGCTCTTTTGTTTTAGAGGCTAGTGAATGAATAATGTAAATTTTAGAGGCTTTTAAAGAAGATTAGTATTCTTATTTTTGTTGCCCTCCCCCCTTTTTTGAAGAGAAAATAAGGCACAAAACTTGAATGACTTTTCCAAGAAATGGCTACAAGGGGAAAAGTATATTTCTTAAGATGAATGAAATCTTAGTCTGTTTCTCCATGATACTATTTTATGGTATGCAAGATGTTACCCTTATCATACTTTTTATGCTCAGAGAAAGAGAATTGGAAAAGAGAATGTGAATTGAACCATTGTGTTGTGGTAGAAGTTCTGGTTTCTCCATCATATTTCCTATTGTAACAGTTGAAAGAACACTTTTTAGATTCAGCAAGTCCTTTTCTTCCAGTTGTTTTTTACTTAAAGATCGTTGAGTTAGAGCATGCATATTATTGTATTTTTCAGGTACCAAAAGAACAGCTTTTGGTCTCTGTTCCTCTCTTGATTAATTATCTTCAAGCTGAAAGTATTGTTGTTCATACTTACGCAGCACATGCTCTTGAGAGGCTGTTCACTATGAGGGGGCCTAACCACACCGCTCTGTAAGTATTGAGTTCTAGCATTTACATTTCTTCCCTTGGGGGGGGGGGGGGGTCAGAGATAATCTCAATGTATTCAAAATTTCACTAAGAGTCAGAAAAATAAATGTGTACTGTTTACTCATTTATACTGTCAATCCGGAAGGATCTGAGGCAGCATGCCAGAACAGATAAATTATGATAATCAAGTTGAGTAGAGGAAGTTGCAGCAAAGGAAAGTAACTGGGGTGCATTTAATGAACAGAAATGTGTGTCAGGATCCTATACAGTAGTTAAAGAAACTCTTGAATTTTATGTGTGGTCTCCTAGCAACCAAGTGAAAGAGGGAAACTTGATGAGTTAAAATTTCTACAATGTCCATGAGATTAAACAGTTACTCAGAAGTGGGCCTTCATGGAGGGAGTATGTGTAGTAGTTGTGTTCTGAGCAGCATCATGCAGTATAGTTGTTTTCAGCTGGCTGTTTTTATGCAGTGCTGAGATGTGACACAGCTGAGTAAAAAGAATTTTCTATGGTCCAAGATAGTAGCTTTTCTGGCCCGATCCAAGGATAAAATGTAAAAGAACAGCATGTCTTCCAGGCCGTTCTTTAACAGTGTTATTTCTTAAACTGAGCTTTGGGTAAGGTTTTCTTCATCAAGAACTTGAAATGCAGATATTCTCAGAAACCAAGGGTTGAAAGGAGATTATTTTGTTGAGTCAAGCCAGTATCTCTTCAGGACTGGAATTTATGCAGAAAACAGTTCTGAATCTGCTCCACCTCCAGGAAGAAGTGACAGTTCCCTGAGGGTCTGAGTCCTGTCCTTGATGGTGATATGAACCAGGGATGACCTTAACAGCTTCAGATGATGTTGGGTTTGCTCGGGTTTTGGCTTGTTTAACTGATTGGTATCAGATGTGCCTTAGGAATTTAACATGAGCACATATAAAAAATTATTTTCCTAAGCTGTCTGCCGATTGTCGATGGTGGGAGATGGCTCACTTTTATGCCAAGAAGTGTGATTAATAGTTGCCAAGGGTAATCCATAGTGACAAGCTCAAGAGTTGGTAGTGACTGAAAGCTGTTTTTTCATCTATAGCTTTACAGCTGCAGAAATCGCACCGTTTGTTGAGATTCTGCTAACAAACCTTTTCAAAGCTCTCACACTTCCTGGCTCTTCAGAAAATGAATATATTATGAAAGGTAGGCCGTTTCCCTGGTGTATAGACTATAAGTATCTAATTTCTGGTTATAAGAGTAAATAGTGAGTTGTATACTGTTAGCCAAGAATTAGCTAGGTTTAGTTATTTGGAAATAAAGAATATTGTTTTGTTTACTGTTAGTGATTTCAAGAAAAAGTTTTACCTTAATTTGATAGAGAATTCTTATTAAAGAAAAAGTAGCAAACTCCTATTGTTCCTTCCCTAGATTGCTTTAAAAAAAAATATATATATATATATATATATATATATATATATATATATATTGATTTCAGAGAGGAAGGGAGAGGGAGAGATAGAATCATTGATCGGCTGCCTCCTGCATGCCCCCTAGTGGGGATTGAGCCTGCAACCTGGGCGTGTGCCCTTGGTTGGAATCAAACCTGGGACCCTTCAGTCCACAGGCCGACACTCTATCCTCTGAGCCAAACCAGCCAGGGCTAGATTGAATTTCTTGAGGGCAAAGGTTAGATCAAACAACATTCAGTGATGGCACGCTGTGTATGCTGGGTCTTGGTGTGACACCTGGCTGCATTTAGTGGACCCCACACAGGTACTGCCCTCATAGACATACTGCCGAGGATACAGGCAGCTGTAACCACCTGCCAGGTTGTCCATTAGGAGAGTGTCTTGCTGACAGCTCTGACTTCAGGGGCAGGCATTGTCTTATTCAGTGCTGGATTCCAAGAGACCTGCAGTGTCAGATTCGTAGGAAATGCTTTTCAAAGAAACTGATGCCTGGCCCTGACCAGTTTGGCTCAGTGGATAGAGCGTCGCCCTGCGGGCTGAAGGGTCCCGGGTTCGATTCCGGCCAAGGGCATGTACCTTGGTTGTGGGCACATCCCCAGTCGGGGGTATGCAAGAGGCGGCTGATCGATGTTTCTCTCTATCCCCTTCCCTTCCTCTCTGTGAAAAATCAATAAAATATATTAAAAAAAAAAAAAAGAAACTGATGCCTGTCCTGGGTCAGGACCCCTGGGGTGTGTACACATTTGTATATGCATTTATATGTATGTGTTTTCAGCACTGGACTTCTCCCAATAGTGATAGGTAATGACTGCTGGCCTTTGTTGCTGTGTTCTTCGCGTATGCAAGAGCACCCAGGAAGTACTGTGATATGAGTGAATGAAAGGTTTGTCAGCCCAGAGGAGCGACACTGATCCTTCCTCTAACCCTAGTAATCTAACTCAGGAACAGGCTTTCTTTAGGAAGTGGGTCTAAGCTGAGGTGAGGGATCGGTAGCAGTTAGCTAGTAGGAGGGTGAGGCTTTGGCTCGGGTAGAGGAAACATCATTGCAAAGTTTAGGAGGCAAGGGAGTATAACTTTCTATCCTGTGTGTCTGGCATATAGTAGGTACTCTACTTAGGGAACATCTACTCTGTTTGTGCAAAATTGGCTACCATACATTTTTTAGCTTAATGTGTTTATCTCCCATGACAAATGTTTTTAGGCATCTTAATGAGCAATATATTTGCAATATGGACCCTCCATAGCTTCATATGTATATTCAGATTTTTCTTATGCTCCTAATCTCTCTTTTAGGGGGGATGATCAGGTACAATCATGTTTCCAATAGGCCAGGACTGAATGCTTTCTGCCACTGATTTCTAAGTGAAAGAAACTTGGAATACTAATACTACTTCATCCTCCTCTTTGTCTGTATCTTTAGTCACTTATTTTTTTATTGTCCCTTTTAAAATTCTTTAAGCCTTATGCCCTCTGGAAATACTCAATATTTCCCAGCTAACTATTGTTGCCAGTCCCTGGCCTAATTTTAAAAGGGAAATTTAGATTTTAAATATAGAGCTATCTTGAGGTTGTCTAAGGGTCTTAAAATGTCAGATGATGAATTCCCCAACCACTATTTTGTTCTGAAGTTTAACTAAACTATTTGTTTTTGCTGTTTTTATATTTTACAGCTATCATGAGAAGTTTTTCCCTCCTACAAGAAGCCATAATCCCTTATATCCCTACTCTCATCACTCAGCTTACCCAGAAGCTATTAGCTGTTAGTAAGGTAACAGAACCACTTCTGAAAGTACAGCCTGTTTTTAAAAACTCATGCTATAAACTGTTTAAGCATCAGGATTCCCTGGCAATAGGTCAGACTTAAGGAAAAGGTCTTTGAATTCTTCTTGACCCAACAGTTAATGTGCATTTCTGAAAGTGTGGGGTGACATTAGATTACAGACATGTAAGCATTCCCCTTTACGTATAGTCTCAAAAACTTTAGAACTTTTTTGTTGTTGTTGTTTTAATATATTTTATTGATTTTTTTACAGAGAGGAAGGGAGAGGGATAGAGAGTTAGAAACATCGATGAGAGAGAAACATCGATCAGCTGCCTCCTGCACACTCCCACTGGGGATGTGCCCGCAACCAAGACATGCCCTTGACCGGAATCGAACCTGGGACCTTTCAGTCCGCAGGCCGACGCTCTATCCACTGAGCCAAACCGGTCAGGGCTAGAACGTTTTTATTCTCATTTAAAAAGTAACAAGTTAAAGAAAATTGAGAAAGTATAGATAATCTGAATCTTAGGAAAGCTTTGTACCAGGTGGACACACAAGAGTCTATTAACTTCTCCTTTGATCAGAAATTTTACAGATATTTGATTCATTCTTTTCCTAATAATTGTATGGGAAGGAGATAAATTTATGGGAAGTATTAGAGGGATTTTGGAGAACAGTGATTATTTTTTCACTGAGGTCTGGGTAAGGGTTTTGGACTACTTTGGACCTTGGGGAATTTCGAGAAGAGAAGCAGGGTCACATCCTTTGCGCCCCCTGCTCCCCTCCTCACACATCTTCTGAGGTCCTCAGCTTTATGTAGTAGCCTTCCAAGAAAACTGCTGATATGAAGGGTTATCACTGTAGATACAGACATCAAAGCCTGTGGAGGTTAAAGTTTATCTAAGGTCCCACACAAAGCTATTGGCAGAGCCAGGACTTACATGTCCCTGCTCATTTCTTCTGCCACTACTTAGGGCGATGGCTCTAGAAAAGCATGAGTTGAAGATAAGTTCCTTACAGCACAGGCATCTGAGGCTTGTGTTGTCACCTCCCTGTGACTCTGAAGTACTTTTTAGTAATAGTATTTAAAAAAAATAATACAAACAGATATTACCAAGTATTGTTTTGTTTTCTGAATTTTAAAGTGAGTGTAAAATTTTAACATATATGCAGGCTTTTTAGTGTGTTTGGTATTTTCTCTTAATACCATACTGACTTTTAAAAAGATGGCATCTCTTGTAATGTATTTTAGACAGTTAGGTGTGTTTTCTTCTAAATGACATTTAATATAGTCACTTGGATTATTAGAATAATAAGCCTTTTTTTAAAATTTCAGAACCCAAGCAAACCTCACTTTAATCACTATATGTTTGAAGCAATATGTTTATCCATAAGAATAACGTGCAAAGCCAACCCTGCTGCTGTTGTAAATTTTGAAGAGGCTTTGTTTCTGGTGTTTACTGAAATTTTACAGAATGATGTACAAGGTAAGTTAAAGGAGTTGTTTTCTTCTTAACTGAATAAAATTATTAAAGGGGTTATAAACACAGTGTTCCTAACAATATGAACCTTTTGTGTCAGAGCCATTGATTATAAAGCTGACAGCTGTTATTTTCCTCAACAGAGTTTATTCCATATGTCTTTCAAGTGATGTCTTTGCTTCTGGAAACACACAAAAATGATATTCCGTCTTCCTATATGGCCTTATTTCCTCATCTCCTTCAGCCAGTGCTTTGGGAAAGAACAGGAAATATCCCTGCTCTAGTGAGGCTTCTCCAAGCATTCCTAGAACGCGGTTCAAATACAATAGCAAGTGCTGCAGCTGACAAAATAGTGAGTCAGATTTATTTTGATGTAAATGTAATTTTCTAAGGTAGCTGAGAGAAACTAGGGATGGCAGATTTTTAAAAATTCTTAAATTTAGTAAAAAGGGAAGTAATTAGGAAATATTAATGTATATTTTATTAGAATTAGGTATCCTTTAGTTATTGCCATGGTGGAAAATAAAAAGATAACAGTCAAATAGGTTAAGGTTAATTTAAGAATGTAAAACTAAGGGCTTGTTGAAGTGGGATTATTTTTTTCTACACCTCAGACATAAGAACTAAAGTAAAAATGCAAATTAGATTATTACAGTGTGCTCTCTTTTCCAAGATATATCACCTGCTTAACTTTTAGAATAATTAAGCCTTGCCGCTTTAACTGTTATTTGATCTGTTTTGTTGTAGCCTGGGTTGTTAGGTGTTTTCCAGAAACTCATTGCATCCAAAGCCAATGACCACCAAGGTTTTTATCTTCTAAACAGTATCATAGAACACATGCCTCCGTGAGTATGAAATACAATCTCGTACATTAGACAAGGATTCTGTTAGGAACTCAGAAAAATGCTGATTTTACATTGTTGCTTTTATTCATTTCTTTAGTGAGTCAGTTGACCAATACAGGAAGCAAATCTTCATTCTGTTATTCCAGAGACTTCAAAATTCCAAAACAACAAAGTTTATCAAGAGTAAGTAAAATAATTTCAGTGTTCCTGCAGAAATAATGAAGGAAAGTAGCTTAAAACTCTTAGATGTTATGGTTACATACAAACGTTTTTATCAGTTATGTTACATATAAAATACTTTAAGATGTTTGTATTTCCCAAACACTAAATCATTTCATATATATTGCATTCCAAAGGTTATTTTATAAACTTAAGTATCAAAATATTTTAAATAGAAATGATAAAAAATATAAATCATAAACTACATGTAGATTTTTTTTGCTTGTACTATAAAGGCAGAAAATTTATATGTTAAATTGTATTAAAAGGGAAGTATTGATGCTAAAGTTAGTCATTGGGTTTTTTTTTTTAATGACAAATATTATATCTGGTAAACTACTAAATCACTTATTTAGTGCAGTGAGTCCTATATATTGATAAATTTGCATCTCCTTTCAACAGGTTTCTTAGTCTTTATTAATTTGTATTGCATAAAATATGGGGCGCTGGCACTACAAGAAATATTTGATGGAATACAACCAAAGTAAGTTTGTTTTTATTATTATATTTTAGTGAGAGAAACATCAGTTTGTTCCACTTATTCATTATTCATTGGTCGATTCTTGTATGTGCCCTGCCTGAGGATTGAACCTGCAACCTTGGCATCTCAGGACCATTCTCTAACCAACTGGCCAGGGCTGTATTTTATTTTTAAAAGAATAAACCAATATCTGTTTTATAGATAATTTCATAGTTCTTCGTGCAGTGATTCTATCTGTGTGGTTTTCAAATATTCTTGGGGTATATTAGGTCATAAAGAAGAACATCCTGTAAACATTTCCCTAATTCTCAAAGTTATTCCCTACTCTAGCATTCTCCAAAGCCAGTGTTGTCTTCAGGAGCCTTTAACAGCGTGATTTTTCAAAAGAAAAGTTTGGATCAGTAAAACTGCCTTCATGTATATGCAAAGAATGTTGGGTAACATTCCCCATTTAGTAGGGAAAGAAGGATGTAAGGAAATTGATAGAGGATGGGAAAAAAACTCACTTTAGGTCGCTGTATCTGTGAGGGTATCAAAATAATTCAAAATTGAATAAAATGTAAAAAATGAATTAACCTAAAGAGTAGGACCAGAAAATACACATTCTGGTAATAAAGGATTGTGACGAAGTCAGCAGTTCATGCACTGCTAGTGGGTGCTTAAATTGGCATGATCTTTCTAGAAAGCAAACATGCACCCTTTCTGTAGAGCATTAAAATGTCTAAACTCTTTGATACCCACTATTTTCATTTCAAAGGATTCATTTATGGATAATCTGAGACATTTGCATCATGGGAAACTTCTAAGATGTTTGCAACAACATGGAATGATGGCCAAAATAATTTTTTAGTACAGCCATTAACATCTACATAGTTGTAGATATGTAGGCATAGAAAATAGGGAAGTTTATAAACCTAAAATGTTAAAACTAGTTATTGCTGGGTGATGGGTGATTCTTTTTTCTAATTTCTAGTTTTATAAAGATTTCTTGAGTACTTTAAAAATAAAAACATACAAAACCAACAATGACTGTGAAGATTGAGCATAGGCTTTTGTCTTCACAAAAGATGGTGGCAGCTGGCCACAGGGCAGGTTTGGTGTTTTGTCATCTCTAAGGCTCTACCATTCAATGCAACCTTGTTATTTTGAAATTTTTAATATTTATAAGGAGTCACTGAGTATAAATAATACCTGTTTAACTGATAATTATAGTCTAATTTAATATTGACTGGGCCTATTTTGTTTTAACAGAATGTTTGGAATGGTTTTGGAAAAAATTATTATTCCTGAAATTCAGAAAGTATCTGGAAATGTAGAGAAAAAAATTTGTGCGGTTGGCATAACCAAATTACTAACAGAATGTCCCCCAATGATGGACACTGAGTATACCAAGCTATGGCAAGTACTTCATTCTAAAGTTCTTGGAAATTATAGCTTCCTTTCCTATGACTGCAAAATCAGCCAAGCGTACTTTCTTGAGGGCCAAGAGAATTTGGTTCTGATTTTAGCTTCTCCACTAGCAACCATCAGGTCCAAGACATGACTTGTGTGGATCCTTCTGGGCCTAAGAAGATCTTATTTCCTGATTCTTAACATTTTGTTGGGTGAGGGGAAAAATTCATAGACCTCTTGAGAGTCTGGTAAAAGTTCCTGTTCTCAATAATCTCTAACACTATTTTGATAGGTGCCCAAGTAAACTGGCCTCAGTCTTAAGAGAAACTGAATAGGTTCAGGAAGGTCTTACATGTGTGTGCTCTATGTCCCAACAGACCTAACTTTACTTGACCTCTTGCCTCTTCTTCACTTAGCCAGCTAGTCCTTTCATAAAGTGACAACTTGAGGCTTATTCCTTCCACCTTCTAGCATTGAATCTCCTTCATTTGGCTTGAGTCACACAGCCTTCTCACTAGCTAGGCCTGGGTCACACTGCTCGCTTGAGATCTCTGGGGATGGAATAGTTTTCAGAGGAGAAATTGGGGTGCTCTGACTAAAGAATTGAAAAATGGTTTCTGGATAGGCCTAAGCACTGATGTCCATCTTTATTTCATTGGTCCTTTGCTATTCTTGAGACTGAGTCTATAATTTGTGTTTCTAAGGAATTGTTGTGTATTAATCTTTTGTCTTGTTTTCTTCAATCCAGGACTCCTTTATTGCAGTCTCTGATTGGCCTTTTTGAGTTACCTGAGGATGATTCCATTCCTGATGAAGAACATTTTATTGACATAGAAGATACACCAGGATACCAGACTGCCTTCTCACAGTTGGCATTTGCTGGGAAAAAAGAGCATGATCCCGTAGGTCAAATGGTGACCAACCCCAAGATTCACCTGGCACAGTCACTTCACAAATTGTCTACTGCCTGTCCAGGAAGGGTAAGTATTAAGTATCTTTGTTATCAAAGGATGCTGTAATCAATAGTCTTTGACACCTTTATGGGAAGTTAAGAGGATAATAGTTGTTCTGGTACCTGTTATCATTGGTCAGCATAATCAAACATCTCATTTATCTATAGTCAAGACTATTTTAAAAATTATGGGCTACAAAAATATTTTAAGCATATCATTGTCGGGGCAAATCTCAGGGATAAAGCCCTTTGACTAGAAATTTATTTCCGCTGTGACTCGGTTGGAGTGTACCAAAAGGGCTAGGGTTTCAGGACACATCCCCACGTTGTGTATTTGATCAAAGGGGGTGTGTACCAGGAGGGAACTAATCAGTGTTTCTAAAATAAGAATGCATTTATTTCCAAGATTGAGTAATTAATTTTATATCCATACTCAGAAATTAAATACTGGAATATAGAGCAAACCTATTAATGCCTATACTTTTCCATTAGCCATTGCCTTTTACAGTCTTTTTTTTCTTTATTGATTTCAGAGAGGAAGGGAGAGGGAGAGAGAGATAGATACATCAATGATAAGAGAGAACCATGGATTGGCTGCCTCCTGCACACCCTCTACTGTGGATCGAGCCCGCAACCTGGGCATGTGCCCTTGGCTGGAATCGGACGTGGGACGCTTCAGTCCACAGGCTGACGCTCTATCCACTGATCCAAACCAGCTAAGGCGCCTTTTACAGTCTTAAGATGTTTATATTTTTTCATTGTTGTTATGGAAAACAAAAATACTGAGAAATAGTATGCTGACCTTCAATTATTATAATTTGCCAATCCTGTTTGTTTCATGAGTTCCTCCTCCCCCTTTGCTAGAGAATTTTAGAGCCTCGGGCAGCATGTCATTTCACCCATATGTATTTCATTAAGCGTCACTAATTCATAAAGACTTTCTTTTTAAAACATCATCACATTGCCTCTACCACAGTGAACAATAGTAGTAATTCCCCTTTTTAGACCCATTTCATATTTTAAGGCATAAAAGTAATTGAGTTACTTGGGAATGAATTCCTTCAATAGTCATGCGGACTGCTCTTCCCAGAGCTGTGGCAGCTCTCTTGTAGAGATGGGTTTGTGTTGGTAGGATCTCTAATAGCTGGTTTGTGTGTTTCTTGGTTCTTGTAGGTTCCATCAATGGTGAGCACCAGCCTCAATGCAGAAGCCCTCCAGTATCTCCAAGGGTACCTTCAGGCGGCCAGTGTGACCCTGCTTTGAACTATGATTTGGCTAATAAAGCCCAGGATGATTTATGGGGAAAGCTGGGAGACTTCTGAGCACAACTGCATAAAAGCAAAGCAAATTTTCCTTGTCACAAATTCCATCTTGTAAAAAATATTAAATGTTGTTTTACTCAACCCTGAGCATATTAGGTGGTTTGTGTTATAATAAATAATCTAAGTGGATGGCTTGTCCAGTTTGCAGCTTCAAGGGCCAAGCGTTAATAGTTCAGTATAAGACACTGATTTGAGCATTTGCACTGTTAGGATAACTTTAGAATTTTGACGGACACTGACTGTGGAAACTTCCTTTTTCTCTTACTAAATCCTTTTTTGAGGTTGATGCCAATTTGTGTTTTTCTTGTCCTTTGTATTTTTGTTTGTTTCCTTCAGCTTTTATTTGGCAATGTAAGTAATCACTGGGGTGACTTGCCAAAAAGTGCACATTTCATAGTTTTAAACCTGTAATCAGCAATTTAAAAAAGCCCTAAACTTAATGTATCTAAGGACAGGTTTTTGGTGCTCTCTGATACTTTTATAATGAATTTCTTTAAATACTTTTTTCCTCTCTCGGACTCCATAAAAATCCTTATTTCTAAGTAATTCACTCAGAATACTTGTCTTTTTGCAAGGGAACATTAATACTCTTCTTTGGCGTTGCTGTATGATATGTGTGGTGGGGGAAAGCAGTGATGAACTACATGAAATCATTTACCTGTTTCTGGCTTTCCTCCCTTATAAACTGGATGATGTGAGAGAGAAACTTGGTAATGGGGAGGCACTGTCTATGTGAAAAAAGCCCCAATAGACAGGTCAAGGCAAAAGTTTCTTGGACCCCAGGAGACCTATTGGAGAGTGGGAAACACGAGAGGAGGCTTATTTACCTTGGACCGGGAGAACATGCCCATCTTCTCACAGTTAAGAGTCAGCCCTGTGCATCTGGAGAGGAGGGCGATTGCTGTTCTGAGGAACCTGGGTTCTGCAGTAAACAGCAGCTGAGAAGACATCCTGACCATCTCCAAGTGGGTCTGCAGGGGAAGAAGGGAGTCCAGGTCCTGCCACTCGCAGGCAGAGCAACCTTAGTGTCCTAGGAGCCCCATACCTGAAGTCCAGAGTTAAGCTGGAACCAACCCTACACAGAGAGCATCCTTTGTTGAGACTACAGATTTCAGGATGGAACGATGGAAGAAGTCCCTGAGATGGTGCCTGCTGAGCACCCTGGCCAGTCAGTGAGGCTCCAAAACCTTTCCAAGGAGGACTTGCAGTCAAAAGGGTGAAGAAGGTAAACACTGTGCCCACCTTCTCCCACAACCACATCCAAATTACAACTAAATTATAGAACCACCACCTGAAGACTAGATGAATAAAAGTCCCCTCAAGATATGAAGAAGGAACAAGGATGAGACTAGTAGGAGGGCAGAGACGTGAATGGGAAGGCCCCACATGTGACAAGAATCGGGAGGAGTATCTCATCTGTGGAGGGGTACCCACACCAAGACTCCAGGATTTTTTTTTTAATTAAAAAAAATATATATTTTTTTATTGACTTGAGAGGAAGGGAGAGATAGAAACATCAGTGATGAAAGAGAATCATTAATCAGCTGCCTCCTGCACACCCCTGACCAGAATTGAACCCGGGACCCTTCAGTCGATAGGCCGATGCTCCGCTGAGCGATACCAGCCAGGGCTACCAGACTAGCTTGAAAAGCTCCAAGGGCCGATGGGGAGGAAGTGAATTGACTAGCTTCAGGGCAGCTTCTGAGGACAGAAGCAAAGGCAGGCACCACTGATCCTTTGTTAACAGGCTCAGGCTTGTGCCCATCAGCTCTCCATTAACCTAACACTGATCTATGCTCCAACTTGCATTCCCAAGCCACTTCAAGCAGCTTTTCCACACAAGTGTCCTTCCTCCGTGGTGCTATGGACATTACTAAAATCTCTCAAAGGCCCCCAAACAAGCTACTAGCCTCAGAATACCCTGAACCTCTGGCTAAGCAGCCCCAAGCCTGGCATGAGAGGCAATGAGTCTCAACTTGCACAGTAACTTCCATCAGGTGGGTCCTGAGTCCGATACTCGTGGCAACCAGCCTTGCTTTGCAGCATAGCCTCACTCCAGAGCCTCCCAATCCCAGGACCAACCTTAGATCACTTTGTAGCTCCCACCTGGCAGCCCCCACGTCAGGCACAAACAGCAGCAGACTTTGACCTATGCTGGAGTCCCTCCTAAGGCACTAGAACTAATGCAGCTGGTGGTTAGCTGCAGAACACATCAGAACGCCTCCTAGCCAGCTCCGCAAACGACACACCTGAAGGTTGGACGTGGTTGGCACCAGAACTCCACTAAAGCAACTTACACTCAATGGGATCAACCCCCACCTCACAGCTAGTCAGCTGGAAGGTCACTTCCACCCACTGACATGCCAATGGAAATCAAGGCTCAACTGCAACAGGAGGGTGCACACAATCTATACAAAAGAGCACCAGACTCAGGTGGCCAGGGAGACTGAGCCTTTGGGCCTCACAAAATGCCTGCTACATCAAGACTGGGAAATGTAGCAGATCTACCTGTCACACAGAAACAGAGGGAAATGAGAAGAAGCAGCATGTCCCAAATGAAAGAACAACAATAAAGTCAAAATGGCTACAGGATTTTCAATGAGCTTAGGAGAAGAATAGGTGAACTAGGTGAGAATAACAAAGAGACGTCATAAATAGAATCAGAAATGAAGAATATGTCAGAGAGAATCAACAGCAGATTACATGAAGCAGAAAGACAAATGGCAGCTGGAAGACAACAGAAAATACCCAATCAGAACAGGAAAAAAAAGATAGTTTAAGGGACCTCTGGGACAAGATCAACCGCAAATACACAATTATAAAGGCAGTTGCTTCAGAAGAATTCTGAAGAAGTGACAAGTGATAGAGGATTCTGATTCTTGCTCCAAAGGGGAACCAACTGCCCACTAATCAATCCATCACAGCAATATCGAAGGTCAGAGAAAGAGAGATTCCCACTGTTTGACAGCCTAAGGAAGTGGGGACATTGATGGTGGTGGAAGGCTGGATCCAGCAGGGCTGGAGCAGGCAGGGAGGGGCCAGCAGACCTGATCCTGCCTACACCCTGCCAAGCACCAGGTGCTCAGAGCATACCTCACAGTCCAGCTTTAGAATGGATACACCATTGCAAGTGCACTGCACACTTGCTAATTTTTCACAATTTACTTTTAAATTTAAAAATCATTTTTAAAATTGCCACTATACAAATACTGCTTAACTGTTGTCACTGCAGGACGAGTGGGTATTTCCGTCTCAGTAGGTTTTGATTAATATTTGTGAAAGAATGTACAAAGGAAGTATTTTTAAAATATTAGAGTTATGAAGCACATTAAGCAAAGCAGAACCAATTTTCTACGTTATACATAATCTAAGTTATACATAATTTTTGCTAATAAAATTGGGATGCCATTTAAAGTACAGTCTGATTAAAATATGGTGTTTTAAAAATGATAGTTTCAAATGTATATTCTATACACAGTGACAAAGGAATTCCAAGAAAATAAATGGTGTTTTCAGGAATTGAAACCTATACCACTCCTCAATGCAGAAGTGCTTGACAAACCATTTATGGATTTGGAAATTTCAAGTAAGTTTTTTGTCTGTTTTTACGGGCAAAAAGATATTTAGGCACTAAAACTGAAGATGGTAGTTAGGGAAGTTTCTAAAGGTAAGTTACATGCAAGCAAACAAAAAACTATACATCTCCATTCTCAGGTTTATTCCCTGGATGGTCATATTCTAGCTCATGTTAGCTCTTACACCGCAAACATCAGCATATTGCTTCTTGGGAATGGCTGATTTCCTGTTGATCACACCCATCCCACCTACCTCAGCAGACCTTGGAATCCAAGTCAAGGAGGCTGTCACTGGGCATTCACCCTGCAAAGCCACACACATATTAGCTCAGTGCCCTATGGAAAGACAATTCAGAAGTAACACTTTCTAAGACTTTAAAAAACAAACAAAACCCCCACCTATAGGGAAATCATCTTCACTTGTTAATTAACATCTTGTGATCAGAGGAACCTGACAAAGTTGGCACACCACTCTGGGGTGATGGGTTCCAAGCTTGTCTATCCTAAGGACCTTTGAGGATTAGTTGCTCTACAAATCCTAAGTCTTACTGTGGCTGACTCACAGCACCTTTGATAATTTTAGACCTGCCTCTCTGGTCCCTTCCTGTCTGCTTTTCTTCCTCCATTCTGAATACCAGGACTGCATATATATTACTCCAAGAGCAGAAATACCTAGTTTGAGCTTAAATGTTCTTGCCACTCTTAGATCATGTTGGGGTAAAACAGTGCAAATTCCGAGGCCCTCTCTCAAAGCTCATGGAGACAGAGATACTACAGAATGAATGAGCCTTCAGCAGATGCCTGTTCAGACGCAAGCCTGGTTTGAAAATTTACACAGAACATTCAAGGATGTCCCATCTGAACATCTTTCCAAAGCAGCCAAAGGAACCCAGAAATCCTTCCTGACCACATCCATGATGTTAAGTGGAAATGTTTCCCTTTTGGAGTGCTGTCATTGAAGGCCAATTGGAAACAGCCACTAGAAGTTCTGAATTCTAAGACTATTCTGTCTTGTCATCTGTGTGTGTGTATACTGTGAGGCACAGGCACTGCATCCTCAACAGACACCTAAGAACACGGCATGCTTGGTAGGTTGCAGGTGGAGGAGGTGGTTGGCAAGGCTGGGAGATGGGCTATAATCTCCATGCTGAAGAAAGTACTAAGAATAGACGGGGAAGGTTGTGAAGAACCCGGAGTTGCTGGAGGTATCAGTATAAATGTGTGGCTTTTACCTCGTATGCATATGCGCATAAGCCATGGATGCAGATGGGTGGAGAGGGCCTGGGACAGGGGCCGGAGGTGGGCTGGAAGGGATCAATGGGGGAAAGGACATATGTAATACTTTCAACAATAAGTATTTTTTTAAATAAATGCATGGCTTTTAAATATACATACAAATAAGTAGGTATGTGTATACACACACACACAATACATATTTCCTAGCTGTCTGGCTCAGAGGGCCTAGAAACAACACCCCAGTAGCAACGAGTGCTCCAAGCACCTAGATCTTGGTTTCTAAATGCTGTCATTGAAAGGGACCAGGGCTCCTTGGAGAAAAGGCTACATCTAGGATTGGGGAAGGGAAAGTGTCTTTTCCTTTTACTGCCTTTCTGTCGGTAGTGTTGGATCCCCTCTACTCAGCGTTTTACTATAACCTTACCACTTTTGGTTATTCTGGCAGTCCAATCCATAGGCTGGTTTTATAGTGAACAACCTTTTGAACATCTAAAATTAAGAGAGCAAACCACCAGCCCCCTCCTCAGCTCGGCTAGAAAGCAATGGCTCACCTTGACTCCTCTGTGAGAACACCTGAGAAAGTGAAGAGACTCGTGGTGTCAGAAAGTCTCCTCCAGGTCATCTTTGGGTAACAATGTCAGGCTCAGATGAGAGGCGTCTCCCTTCACCCGGGAGATGTCATTTCAATCAAAAGAAAATAGTGAAACAAAGAATGTGTACCTCTTTTAGAAGCAATGCAAACGCCTCCCTGCCCTCCCCCCACTTCTGTGCCCTCGCTCACATCTTCCCTTAAGTTACTGCTCAACAGGACCAAAGAATTTATTAGTAGCTGTTTATTGATCAACGGTTTGATATAAAGTTATTTCAGATCTTCAGAATTTGCCCAAATGGAATCACAAGCATTACAAAGTTTTCTTTTTCCCTTAAAAAAAGGATAGGGGGCAGGTTGGGAGTACTAGCAGTAGTGACATTTGAGAATAAATTAACAAAAAAAAATTTAGTCTTATCATTTATTGGTGACAAACACTAAGTTTTACTTACATTCCATGGGGAGAAAAATTCCAGCGTAAACAATGAATCAAAGCAGTACTTAACTTGCAAGCTACCGTGCTTTCCATCTGGACCATGGGCAGGACCTTACCGCACACATTTCTGTGCACAGTAACAACATCAAAAGCAACAGTTTAAGAGATAAACATAGGTAAGTCATTTCTTTTCAGCCCTACATGGAGATGTAATCAACAGTATAAAGCACTCAGGAAAACCAATCTGCAATTTTATATGTACTACATGGAGATCATATCCTGTAGTGTAGTGAAAGCTGTGTGTCCTCAAGAGCCATATGTATATACACACAATTTTAATAACCTTTAAAACAAAGATCAAAGTTCATTTAAGTCCTATTGCATTAAAAATGAAATAGCAAAGGAGCCAAATGATTGTTTAAAGTTTAAAATTCCTAAATTGTCCAATTTATACAACTGTGGGAGACTTCATCAAGATTTCTGAGAAATCCAGGACTGTTTCAGCTAAACCAGAGGGCAGACAATTTGCATCACTGAAATGGTCCTGGGTTAGTCCAATAAAATAAAAATGTATAACCATATACACATGGATTTAATCTTTGCCGGTTAGATTATTGATAAAGTCAGTCTCAGAAAAGTTTCTAAACTGTGCTATATAACTAGATACAATTGAGAAACTCAAATGAAAATTTATATAGTGTCATTTCAATGGAAAGAAAATAATGAAACACAGAATATGTATCTCTTTTGGAAAAGAAAGCAGTGGTGATGGTGATGGTGTAGGTACCACAGAAGGTGATGGCCAACACGCTAGAAAGATTAGTTTGCGCTGAGTAGGAAGCATTTGATTTTTCTCTGGTGCTTTCAGCTCTGGGCCGGCTGGTCCAAGGCCTCTCTCTGGCATGGGTGTCCAGGATTTGTCCCAAAGTGTTTGAGTGAGCCAGTTTGAGAAGGGGTCGTGCTTTCTGCTTTCTTTTTCTTCTTTCACACAGCAAAAAAATACAAACAAAAATGCACCTCAAAACCAAGCAATGAGGTGCCTAGGGCATAGACCTGCTGGTTCCCAATTGAGCCAGGGCTGCTTGGCAGGTCCCATCTTCTCTTCCCCTACAGCAGCTGCTGCTGTGTGAGGACAAACCATAGCACACGTGAGCACAGCCATGGCCACCTCCTTGCATTCCCGCCTTCGTCACCACTGCCGTCTCCAGTTCTTTACCCATCATGTCTCTCGGCCCACTGGAGGTATCAGAAATTCCAAATTTTCAAAGCAGTTTCAGTATTTTCAGTATATGTTGGGGATTTTACAATGGTTCATGGCCAGAAGGGATTCAGCACCTCCCACACCTTTAAGGAAGAAAAATGAAAATGACACTAGTTTTGAAACTTGAGAGAATTACACCCATGATAAAAAAACAAACAACAAACACAGATAATGAAGCCCAAAAACACAGGCCCTAGTTTATGATAATTGGATTACAGTAAAGTTTTCACAGGATATACTGTCAAATGAAAAAAGCAAGGAGGAGAATGTGTGCATGGTATGTTATCTCTGGGGGGAAAGGAGGAAAATAAGAAATATATAATTTGCATAAAGAATGAAGTATCCATACATAAGAAATGTGACTTCTAGGTAGGGGGTGGGGATAATGAGATGGATGGGGACAGCATGAGGGCAAGAGTTATCACAGCATACCTTTTAAAATTATTTTGATTTTGGAAACGTGAATGTATTAACTATTCAAAATTAAATTTAAAAAAAAAAGTGGAGCTGGGCCAGTGTGACTCAGTGGTTGAGCACTGACCCATGAACCAGGAGGTCACGGTTCTATTCCTGGTCAGGGCACTTGCCCGGGTTACGGGCTCGATCCCCAGTAGAGGGTGTGCAGGAGGCAGCCAACCAAGGATTTTCTCTCATCATTGATGTTGCTCTCCCTCTGTCTTCCTCTCTCTGAAATCAATGATAATGTATTTTTTTACAAGTGGAGTTCTTTGCCCCAGATTTGGAAAGCTTTCCAGAGAACAGGACAGGAAGGGACTGAGGCAAATGTTTCACTACTGAGTTGAGCAGACAGTTTTTATTTAATGTAACAAGGACAGAACTGCCTTTCCATGTAAATCAGCTCACTCACACAGACATTGGTCCATTTCCTGTTCTTGGCATCTCTGTACTTTGTTGGTCCAACTCAGACAGCAACTTTAAAATATTCAGTGCAGCCTAACAGAACAAAAAGAAAAGTCTGACCTTAGCCACTGCTCGAGACCACAACATAAGACACTGACTAGGGAGGGGAGAGATTTTCCTATTGCCCAACAAAGAGGTGGTCCCACTAAATAAACTTCTTCTTTAATGTTTGAACTTTTAATTTAAAATTTACATTATTAAATCACCTGTTAATTTTATTATATATTTCCTTCTAGTATTTTTAACCTTGTAACGGGACTGTTATATCCTGCTATAAACCAAAAACCAATCATATTTCCTTGTTAGAATACATTATCGTTGGAGACATTAACTTGATGGATGCATAATATTCCATTAGGTCAATATGCCAAAGTTTATGCAGATAAATCAATTTCTTTTCTATTTTAGTATTTCTTATAACAAAAGTTTCCTCTGAACAGAATACCAAAGTAAGGGGCTTTCTACAGCTGCCAGAACTTGGGCCTGCAATACCTGCTCCTGGTAAGAGGTGGACTAAATATGGTATCTGGAAGAGGTCCAGGATCCAAGGTCCACAAGGGAAGGGTTGGCTAGAGCTGATGAGTTCTCATAAAAATAATGTGAAATCAATCAGGGAAACTAAGGAAAAAATCTTCAGAAATATGAAATCTATAAAATAATCAACTGTCTAGAGTCTGTTGGAGACCCCTTTACCTATCTTTCTGAGACCAGTAACAGGGTGGAACCAGACCCCCAGTGAGGGAGAACATACCATGTCATGGCAGGACTCCAAATCCTTTCCAATACCGTGGCTGATCAGAGGTGGCTGAGAGGAGCAATTGATAAGAGATACAAACTCGTTCTTGTTGTTTTTGGGGAAGTCTTTGTATTCAACCTAAGGAGGAAAAGAAAACTGAGGCAAGGGTAGGGAAGTATGCATATGAATTGGACCATGGCTCTGGGCCCAGCAACGAGGGAAATAACACTTCTCTCTCCCTGGTCTCAGCGCCTGACATGCTCAGTCAGCACAAAAGACGGCCAGGGGCCTGCTACTGAGGAGGGCCTGGGGCTGCAGGCAGAGCATGGCCAGTTCCCAGGAACCTAGATATCTACTCAAAAACCCGTCTGAAAGAAGCCATGCCCTTCCCGACCACGCAGAAAGGGGCAGCACAATGACTGTGTTCTCACTGAAATCTAAATTCTTACCGACCACTAGGTCAGAGGCTTTGTTATTATTATGGTTGGCTTGGATAGTTAAAATTTTATTACCAAAAGTCACGGATTTTCTTTTACCAGACAGGCTTGTAATACTTTCCATACCTTTCTACCCTTCCTCAGGATGACCCCTTTACCATGCTTGCCTTACCCACCCCCTAGGCAACTTGATTTAAAGAAAAAGGTACAGCTCTGGCTGGCGTAGCTCTGTTGGCTGGGCGTTATCCAGTCGACCTAAGGTGGCCAGTTCGATTCCCGGTCAGGGCACATTCTGGGTTGCAGGCTCAGAGGCAGCTGATTGATGTTTTTCTCTCTCCCCCTTAAAAGTCAATACAAAATCTTAAAAAAAAAAAACAAAAAAAAACCCTGGCATGGCTCCACGGTTGAGCATCGACCTATCAGGGCATATAACAAGGTTATAGGCATAATTCCCAGTGGGGGTGTGCAAGAGGCAACCAATCAATGATTCTCTCATCATTGATGCTTCTATCTATCTCTCCCTCTCCTTTCCTCTCTGAAATCAATAAAAATATATTTGTAAACAAATCTTAAAAAAAAAAAAAAACAAGAACAAGGTGCAAAGCTTGTTTTCTGAGAGAAACCCAAAGATGACTGCACTGAGGTACAGACTACACGGCTCAGGCTTAGCAGTTACCTGGAATCCCTGGACTCTGGAAAGATAATCCAACTGCTCAGACGGTCTTGTGAGAGGTCCATGGGGTACGTGGCCTGAAGAGATGTTATTCTTTAAAATGGTCTCAGCTGTGGGCGAGGTGCCCCCATATAACAATTCACGGGCTATCATGGCAGTTACTGTGGCCTTGGCAGGATTCGGAGCTGCCCGGGTAAAATCTTTGGTGTGATGTCCTTGACTGACTCCTACGGCCTGGGCAACCTCGGGCACCATAGGAAGAATTCCAGCAGGCAGCTGCTGATGACTAAGATAAGGCATCCTAAACTCGTCCTCTTTATTGCCTAGAAAGGGACACACAGACGAATCAATGCGAGTGCACACACACTGCCTGCCTGGAAAGACCTCACCCCGGCCTACTCTCAGTGCACACATTGGCACACAATGATGCAGAACTGAAACACATTGTAAATCATTCACTGGGCACCTGCTATTACCAGGAACCATGCAAATCCCAGAATCACATTCAGATTGAAACAAAATTAACATCACACTTACTAGTCCCATTTTCATCTCCAGAGACAGGTTCAAAAAAGGTTACTTTTCTTCCATCCCCTGGTTTCTTTATCGGTGTCTTTAAAACAAACAAACAAACAAAAGGCTATGAGTATAAACAAAACTGTTGAAAAATTACTTCCTCTCTCTAAAAAAATTATGAATTCCAACCAGCATAATCTTTGATTTTTACACTTTAGGAATCTGAGGAGGCAATCAGCAGGAACCTCCTCCCAAAGCCTGAGCACCAGTTTGCTTTTGCCACCCAGCAAGCCTTAAGGCAAAGCCTGTGCTCCCCCGCAGTGTACAGACCCGCCCATGCCAGCCGGCCCATGAGAGCATCCAACAGTGCACCGGACTAAACGTTGAGCCTCCGTCTGCGCTCACAGGAAGAGAGGGGAACATTAAACCAGAAAAAGAAGATACTAGATTGGCAGAGCCCAAGGTGGAGAAAGGCACTTTAAACAAGCTACACAATATTTCTTGGAGCTAAAATCCAATTAAGAGATAAGGTGACATTTCTGTACATTTACAAACTTACGGGGAAATGTTACTAGATAAAAATTTTGTCAAACACAAGGTCTCCTTTCTGAGAAGGTAAGGTACCCGAAAGCCAAGTCTAGGATCTACACAGATTCTCTGATGAGTATTTGGGGTCCCACTTATTAACTATGTGGCCACAGTGGGTGCCACTTCTCACCACTGATACAACTAACCGGCAAAGGTGAATGAATCAGTCCTGGGTTTTTCATGTTTATTCCAATAGGAGCTTTCAGTAACTAGAGACAAGGTCAGTCAAGGTTAAGGGTAGTGCTTAACAGTCTTAGCAGAAGTAAAATTTTCAATATAAGATTAGTTTTATATAGTTTTAAATTTATAAAGAAACTAGTGGCCTGGTGCATGGATTCGTGCACACTGAAAGGAAATTAAATAGAAGAAATATTTTAATATCGCTATTTGCCCTTTCTCTATAATAGAATTGTCAGAGATGAAAATTAGTAGAATGTATATAAAAATATATAAATTGGTTAATAAACAACATAACGAAGACATGATATAAAGACAACAAAAACATGATATAAAAACATTGATAAAAGCAATGACTGATAAATTGATTAAACTTATTCTAATTATCTTCCTGTACACATTAAAAGTAAAAACACTTTCAGAGTGCTTGACTAATTTCCCTTGTGATGAAGTATTTACAACTTTAATGTCACAAGCTATTCAAACTCGAGAGAAAGCAACATATAACTGACCACATCCGAAAACAGGTTTAGGTAGGAATATTCCTACTCTGTCTAGAGTTTGTCCTTGCGATTTATTAATAGTCATCGCAAATGCTGGCATCACAAGAAACTGTCTTCAAAATAATTTAAATGGGAGGCCAGTGTCAAAGGGGGACAAATCAATTCTTGGAATCAGAACAACTTCTCCTTCTGCAGATCCTGTTAATACTTCAGCTTCAATTATGTTAGGTTGCAATCTTTTGATAATAAATCTGGTACCATTTCAAATACCCCATTTACTATTAAGATTTCTCAGTAGCATGATGATTGCACCTACTTTCAATTTTAATTTATGATACAGCATTCCCGAAGGAGTAATACTATTAAGAAATTCAGTGGGAAAATTTTCCTTTTCGGCATCATCTGATGAATCGATGGAATCATCACTCAAATAGTTGTGAAAATCTCCATGGAGTATATTCAAAATTTCTTAATTTAATTTATGAACGTGCTCATTTTTAGGACAAAGAAACAATCGACAATGACAGATCGAAACACATGCATGTGATTGGTGCCAGTGAGAGCATTATATGTATCTTGCATACACGGGTCAATGTTTATTTTTAAATTGCCAGTGCGGCCCTAACCGGTTTGGCTCAGTGGATAGAGCGTCGGCCTGCGGACTGAAGGGTCCCAGGTTCGATTCCGGTCAAGGGCATGTACCTTGGCTGCGGGCACATCCCCAGTAGGGGGCGTGCAGGAGGCAGCTGATCGATGCTTCTCGCTCATTGATGTTTCTAACTCTCTATCCCTCTCCCTTCCTCTCTGTAAAAAATCAATAAAATATATTTTAAAAAAAAATAAAATAAAATAAATTGCCAGTGCGCATCCTATGTACTGGCCAGTCAGTTGGACAGACATATGGTCGGTCACTTAGCCTTTTATATCGTCCTATATAATAAAAGCCTAATATGCTAAGTGTCTGACCCTTCGACCAGTTGCTATGACGTGCACTGACCACCAGGATGCAGATGCTCCGACCGGTAGGTCAGCTTGCTGCTGGCGTCCAGCTGATCAGGACTGGGCAAGATGGGTCAGACACGCTCTGGAGCCCTCCCATGGTCCCTCCCCGGCCCCAATCATGCACAGGGCCTCTAGTCTATAGATAAGAAAACTCGAGTCTAAACTATGGCTTTGGCCATAACTCTAAAATCACACTATCGCAATGTCCCAGAAAAATCAAAGCCTGCTCCACAACTCACGAGAGCCCAAGTTGATGCATCTTTTATATGGACCTCATTCTAAGAGTGCAAATGACAGAATCACACATTCATTAATTTCAAACCCCATTATCCAGCAACCCACTAACACAGTGGTTCTCAACCTTCTGGCCCTTTAAATACAGTTCCTCATGTTGTGACCCAACCATAAAATTATTTTCGTTGCTACTTCATAACTGTAATGTTGCTACTGTTATGAATCATAATGTAAATATCTGATATGCAGGATGGTCTTAGGCGACCCCTGTGAAAGGTCGTTCGACTGCCAAAGGGGTCGAGACCCACAGGTTGAGAACTGCACTAACAGAAAGGAGCAAGCTGCCCTCCAGCAAAGCATCCTAGACCACAAAGATACTGGAACAATAACATGACCCAGAGTAATTTTTGTGGCCATGGACATGCAACTCTCTTTCTGACTACATTATAACAGTCCAAATGGAGAAGACGCTGCACAGCAGGGCTGCTTTATGGCTCAGAGGTACCAGAGTCCCCCAGGTTAAGGGGAGAAGATCATCTTGCAATTAGAGAGCAAGGACACAGAGACCCAAGCAGTCACCTTCTCTTCTGATTTGAGGGCTGGTTTGGTGGGCTGAGCCTGCGGGACTTTGAAACCAAGAATCTCCAGCATGTTCTCAGCTGCGTTGCGTTTGGCCACCTTCTTATTAGTGCCTGTTCCCTCTGCGGTATGGTTTCCAACCTTCACCTACAGAAAGAAGGCAGGACTCATCAGTGCTTAAACCTTCAGCGTAAAGACCAGTCAGGAACTGATGTGCTGGCCAAAGAATCCAGCAATGGTCAAAGCCAGACAGCTTACCAGTGGCACCCAGGAGCTGCCTGCACCAGCTTGCGAGAGCAGACTGGTAAATATGCAGGAATTGGGAGAGCTTATTGTTAAAGGCAGCCATTATCGAACAGTGTATTATATAAACTTATAACTAAATAAATTATTTTAACAGGTAATGAATACTTAAGACACATCACTTTCTAATTTGACTACATTTGGCAGTTATCTATGCTTTTGAAGTTCTTTACATGTTATATTTAAATATTTTTACTGATTTTGAGAGAGAGAAGAAGGGAAAGGCAGAGAAAGACAGAAACGTTGATGTGAGAGCACATCGATTTGCTGCCTCCTGCACACCCCCTACTGGGGATCGAGCCTGCAATCCAGGCATGTGCCCAGCTGGGAATCGAACTGACAACTTTTTGGTGCATGGGACAA
This sequence comes from Myotis lucifugus, assembly GCF_000147115.1. NCBI lineage: Eukaryota > Metazoa > Chordata > Mammalia > Chiroptera > Vespertilionidae > Myotis > Myotis lucifugus. The sequence continues at coordinate 2,183,438 of NW_005871263.1, read as the reverse complement.
TGCCCAACCAACAGCCACACTGGCCAGGGCACATCTGTTGTATTTGTATGGTGGAAATATTGTATAATTGTGTGCTGCTGCTCATCTCTTCCCGACTCCATAACCAGGTGTGGAAACAGCCATGATTGGGGTTTTATACCACCGAAATCTGCAAACTCTATAGAGCAAGAATTAAGTTGTTTTGTTGAGTGTCTATTCTAGACTTAAGTGATGGAGAAAGGGTTAATAATGCAGATTAAGTTTAAAAGTATGTCAAGTCTAAGCTATGACATTATAACTAGAAAAAACTGAAAATTCTAGTCTTCAAAAAGTATTATGATTGAGCAGAGAAGTCACTTATATTGTTTACAAATAAGAGAAGTTCCAACATGTCTTTGATGTTTTACTTTCATCTCACTTGTTAATGTAAACAAATATAGCAGCCCTGTACAGAGAAGGCTTTAAGGGACCAAGTTACTGCAAGCAACGTGGACTTAACATGGACAATGTTGATGCCAGGGAGCGGACCACTGGCCCAACACACTGGACCTGGGATCTCGTCAGGCTCTGAGATGGGACGAAGTCAGAGAAGGGCCCTCCACAAGGTGCACTAACCCACCTGCATCACAAACTCCCTGCGGCGCGGGAGGCCTCGCTCTGTGAGAAGCATGTACTCTGGCTCCTTCTCCTTTTTCGCCTGCTGGATCTGGGCCAGTTTGCTAATAGGGTTCATCACCTGGCCATGTTCTGGGCCGCTCTGTACCTGAGAAACAATTATTACAGAAACCATGTGCCATGTTAGTCACAGAAACGACCTTGCCAATTCAGAGATCAGGACATGACAAGAGTTACTTTTATATTGATCTAATAGCTCCAAATTAAGCTGCTCTTTTTTAAAAACCTATTTTTAATTGAAAGATGTTTAATGATTTTCTATGATTGTTCTAAAGTGACTTTAAGGTCTTCCTGGCAAACCAACATCAACATTTCACTATAAGTAGGCAAGCATCATTGTAATCTCTGCTTTTTAACAATTTCAACAAATTACAATGAAAAGGTAGAAAAATAAGAACACTATTCCTAAAATTTCCCATAACTCTGTATTATAAGATGGGTTCCCAGCTTTCTTAACAATGACTCAAAATCCAGAAACCATTAAAAACATACTAAAAAAAATTTTTTTTTCAAGCTGATGCTACATAGAAAGAACCCCACAGTGGGCACCTTCAGCTTCAAGGAGTCCTCACCTATTCTGACAAGGAGTGACTTCCAGCAGAAAAAGAAAATTGCTAAAGTATGCTATTAAGAAAATAAAGAAAACTTCAAAAGTATGATAACTTTTCTATGTATAGATGCTAACTTACGTGTAAGAAAAATTTGGATGTTGATACAGCATGAAACCGTATTGACAATACTGACATTCATAAACGTCCCCACATGGACTCTGTCCCTTCTTTGGGGTTGAAGTGGAGAAGCAATATAATTTTTGATAGATCCATTGGCATGACTCAAAACTCCAAAACAGGGTTTATAGTGAGATGTCTCGCTCCTATATCTACCCCCAGCCAGCTTTCCTCCCATGAATCTCCTTCACAATGGAACAGTACAGCAGTCCACGAGACAGAGGAAGCGCGGTTCACTCCTATTCCCGCGAGTGGGCACTGACTGCCCTTGTGATCACAGGTCTGCGAGCACACCCACATCCATTAGTCATGTGCAAGCCTGTGGGTAACTCCACTGAACCCGGCTCAGTGTCCTTACCTGCCTGACCTGGGACTCCCAAGAGAATTATACAAGGTGGCCGTGTAAAGGGTGTCTGGGACCTGGCGTGTGCACATTAGCTCCCTCCCCTTCCATTAGAGGCAGCAGCCAGCCTCCTCAGCTCCCCAATCGTCTGCAGGCAGTGAAAACACCCTCTTCATTCAGATAGGTGCTTACCCTGACTATGGGTTTTGTTTTCTTTTTGATTCGGGGCTTCACCCGCTCAACTACAGGCAGGGGTGGTAACTTCTTCAGCTCCTCAAGAATAGCTATAGCAGCGTTTTTCTTTGAAATCTTCTTGCTCTTCCCTTCGCCTTCCCCCACAAACTCCCCAACGGACACCTTGGTCACAAAGCTCTTCATGTGGGGTGGGCCAGTCTCCCGGGCGACCTGTTTTAGAGGGAAAGACTGAGTGAAAGCATGACAGACACTTATTACAAGCTGCAGGGAACACTGGTTAGTACACTACTTCACATGAGACACAGGTAAAGGGGAACTAAGGACAAAATCCATTAAGTCAGTGGTTCTCAACCTTCTGGCCCTTTAAATACAGTTCCTCATGTTGTGTCGCGACCCACAGGTTGAGAACCGCTGCATTAAGTGAAGGGAGCCTAAATGTCGGCAAAATGAAACAGTGATCATGCTGAATACCTTTTCTTATTTTTCAAACTTTTTAATGTTCTGGGGTCTGAAGTATCCAAAACAGGGAAACATTTTCTATTACCACCTTCCTAAAAACATGGCTCACATCTCCACAGGGTCACAGAATGTCCTGAGTTTAGGGTGATCCACCGCGAACAGCATAAAGGAAGCTGCCCCAGCAAAGCCCAGAAATAACTCCAGCACAAAGAGTTCGAGTTTAATATTTGCTTTGAGCCTCCAGCCACGATTGACTTTATTAAATACTGGCTGCTATGCAGCTGTAAAGAAGAATGAGAAAACCTCTAACTCTGAGAGTGTTTAAAATCTATTGGCTCAGTAAGTAAAAAAAGCAAACTGCAGAAGAGTATATATGATCCCCTAACTTCTGTGTTAAAATAGAGTTTTACATATATGTATACATATACACATGTTTGTATAAATAGACATGTGCTTATATAGTGATTTAAACACACACACACAAAAAAACTTTCTCAAAATTAAAACTGCTCATTAAAAAACATTTAAAAAGTGAAAAAGGGGACCTATAAAATGACAGCAAATATTCGCAATATATGTATCTGAAACAAAGGACTGATATCCAGGATATTTAAAGAACTCCTACAAGTCAGTAATAAAAAGATAAACTACTCAACTAAAGAAAAGCTTGAACAGGTATTTTACAAAATAAGAGCTCTAGCCCTAACCAGTTTGGCTCAGTGGATAGAGCATGGCCCGAGGACTAAAGAGTCCCGGGTTCAATTCTGGTCTGATATCTCAGTAGCAGGCTTGATTCCTGGCCCTGGTCAGGGCGCATGTGGGAGGCAACCAATCAATGTCTCTCTCTGTCTCTCCCCCCTGCCTTCCACTCTCTCAAAAAAAAAAAAAATCAATGAAAAATATCCTCTGGTGAGTATTAACACAACAAACAAACAAACAAACAAACAAACAAACAAACAAACGAAGAGCTCTACATGGCCAAGAAGCATTTAAAAGAGTGTTCACCAGCAGTATTGTGTTCCCAAGATGAGAACAAGAGGCATCTCAACAGAGGCCTTGACTGCCCTACACCGAAAGAGGTGTGCTGGCAAGAGCCCACCTTGCACAGTCCCTGCGACTGATTTTAGGGAGCTCCCCCAGGTTACCTCCTCCACCACACCTCCCGTACTGACAGCCTGGATTACGAAATTCTCCCTCCCTCAACAGTGCTCTCCATGTCTTCAGAGCAGCCACCCTGATGATTCATGTCAAATTCATAGCCCCAACCTGGCCCTTCAGCAACCATTTTCACTGTCTATTCACATCATGATCCCACCAATCTACACTTGGAGTTTGACCTGTGGTCAAATCACAAATGCCTCCCAGTGATTTCCTAACTAAAACTATGTATTTTATCAAAAAATCAAGTTGTGTACTTTTTTTGAAGTACTGTATGCATGGCTCCTGTCTTCTATCAAACATCTAACCCAGTTTTCCTATGTGACAGAATTCACTATCAAAAGCTTAGTTAAGAAAAAATATTCTGTTCATTTCGCCAATAAATATTTGTGGAGCATCCAATATATGCCAGGTAATCTGCCAGGCACAAGAGAGAGAACTGTTAGGAAAAATGGAAGCCTTTGTTCAACCTAATAATGGAAGTTAATATGAACCTTTGATATATGAGAGTTATTTAAGTATTCACATCAACTGGTTTGGTTCTCAATGCCACAAACTGTAATGTTTTAAATTATTACCTTAAAATAAATACTTTAAAAGATATTCACCACCAGAGGGCACTCCCATAATTTCTTTTGTGACTTGAGAACTCCCGGCTACAGTTACATGTTCCTGCACACACATCTGAAAGCCAAATCTGAAACCTAAGCAAAAGTGGAAGTGCAATGAAAGACATCTGGTCCCCAAATCCCAGAGCCACACCTAAAATGGCAATCCCTCACTAAGGTTCCAGAAAGCTCCGTGACTCTCAGGCAGGGTTGCAACTAGTGTGAGCAAGTGATAAGCTTCACAGGGATTCAAGGCCCTGGCCCCAGCAGTCATCTCTGTAACCCTGAAGTGACGCAGGAAGCCAGACATCTCTGACTCTCACAATCTTGATACCACTCCCTCCAATATTTGCAAATCCATTTTCATGTCATTCTAGTCCCTCAGGAGGTTGAGAAAAGGAACATGTCTTTCCTTCCCAAGGATACCTTGTGGCTTCTTGGGGTAAAGCTCCCACCTAACAACTAGTCCTGTCATTCTGTATGTCCCGTCTCACTGCCTCCCCAATCCCTACCTCCCACCCCCAACAGAGGGAAAAAAGGTAGAAGGAATGAAGGGCCAGGTAATAAGATACCAGCCCTAGAACCACCTGGTGCTCTGCACTCTGGAAGGGGAATATAAACCTGGTCTTGAATGCCAGAATAGGGAAGGGGTAGTTGTGGAGGGGTATGGGATGGCCCTGTTTTTCAAGTGCACCTCTCCACCACCACCTGTGCCCCACGGCAGGCAGGTTAACACTGCTAAGCTGTAGGAAAGAAATCATCATCAATCAGCTGATGGCAGGGATAGGGAACATCTGGCCCGAGGGCCGTTTAAGGCCCATGAAATCATTTGGTCTGGCCCTGCCCAGGCAAATAGGGGTGAGTTAATTAAATGTTTGACCAACTAGAGCAGGCTAATTTTTATGTCCATAATTTTGTATGGCCCGTGAATGATGTTATAAATATCTAAATGGCCCTTAGCAGAAAAAAGGTTCCCCACCCCTGGATTAGACTAATCTGATTAGGGTGCTAGCACATAAGCTACACACACACACACACAGCCCTGCGCACGAATCTGTGCGCCAGTAGCTTGCCAATAGCTCGCTGCCGCCCTCCTGTAGCTCCCCCCTGCCCCCCTTCCCCCGCTCATAGCTTGCTGCCCTGCCCCCTCCTGTAGCTCTCCTCCTCCTGCTTGTAGCTTGCTGCCCCACCCTCCTGCTGATCTGTGATCCGGTGGTTATGTGGTCAGTCGTTACAGTTCACGGCATAACAACCATTTGCATATTACATCTTTATTATATAGGGGATATATATATATATGTATATATATATAAAATATATACTTTTTATTTATTTCAGAGAGGAAGGAAGAGGGAGAGAGAGATAGAAACATCAATGATGAGAGAGAATCATTGGTCGGCTGCCTCCTGCATGCCCCACACTGGGGATGAAGCCTGCAACCTGGGCATGTGCCTTGACTGGGAATCAAACCGTGACTTCCTGGTTATAGGTCAATGTTGAATCATTGAGACACCGGTCGGGCAGAAGGTATATGAAAAGTCAGTCATAAAATATGGGGATCAGCTGTAACTGCAAAACACTACAAAGAAAGTTTATGAATCACTTTAAATTATTTTAAACAGATGTCCCACTGCCTAAAATAACAATGTGTGAGTTTAAAGCTCTTTGGAAGACTAAATCTATCCTATTTACAATGTTGAAAGACCAAAGGATTGATAAAGAAATCTTCATTGAGCTCTGGCTGGCTTGGCTCAGTAGATAGAGCGTCAGCCTGCAGACTGAAGGGTCCCGGGTTCGATTCCGGCCAAGGGCACATGCCTGGGTTGTGGGCTCGATGTGCAGGGGGATGTGCAGGAGGCAGCCAATCAATGATTCTCTCTCATCATTGATGTTTCTATCTCTCCCTCCTTCTCCCTTCCTCTCTGAAATCAATAAAGAAATATGTTTTTAAAAAAAAGAAAAAGAAATCTGCATTGTATATTAAAACATAATCTTGGGGGGGGGAAGTGACAGGGAGAGGTCAATGGGGGGAAAAGGAGACACATGTAATACTTTCAACAATAAAGAATTAAAAAAAACAATAACCTTGCATAACCAAGCATGGAAATCAAAAGAAAATAGACATATGGCAAATTCTAAGGAAAATGTTTGAAAAAATTCTCCTTTACCTGACTAGTCTATTTGGACTCACTTTATCTTTGAACGAAAAACGCATTAAATGTTATTGTCCATTTTCTTCTTTTTTAGACATTTTATTTCTTAAATCTTTATTGTTGAGAGTATTACAAATATCCCCCTCTCTTTTTCTCTCCATTGCCCCCCTCCACATGGACCCCACCCCACCCCAGGCCTTCACCACCCTATTGTCTGTGTCCATGTGTAATGCATATATGGATGTAAGTTATGTGTTTATTAATCTCTTCCCACCCCCCTACCCCTTTTCCCTCTGAGATTTATCAGTCTGCTCCATGTTTCCATGCCTCTGGTTCTATTAATCAGTTTATTTTGTTTGATCCTTTGTTCATTTATTTTGACTTTTTAAAAATATATATATTTTATTGGCCCTAGCTGGCTTGGCTCAGTGGATAGAGCGTCAGCCTGCGGACTGAGGGGTCCCAGGTTCGATTCCGGCCGAGGGCACATGCCTGGGTTGCGGGCTCGTTCCCCAGTGGGGGGTGTGCAGGAGGCAGCCAATCAATGATTCTCTCTCATCATTGATGTTTCTATCTCTCTCCTTCTCCCTTCCTCTCTGAAATCAATAAAGAAATATATTTTAAAATATATTTTATTGAATTTTTACAGAGAGGAGGGAGAAGGATAGAGAGTTAGAAACATTGATGAGAAACATCGACCAGCTGACTTTTAGATTCAATTGTTGATAGACATGTATTTATTGCCATTTTATTGTTCATATTTTTTATCTTTTTTCCCCCCTCTTCTTCTAAAAAAATACCCTTCAAAATTTCATGTAATACTGGTTTGGTGGATGATCTCCTTTAGCTTTTTCTTGTCTGGGAAGCTCTTTATCTGACCTTCAATTAGAAATGATAGCTTTGCTGGGTAGAGTAATTGGTTGTAGGCCTTTTGAGTTTCATCATTTTGAATACTAGTATTTCTTGCCACTCCCTTCTGGCTGCAACGTTTCTGTTGAGAAATCAGATGACAGTGGTATGGGCCCTCCCTTTTCTCTTGCTGCTTTTAAGACTCTGTCTTTAATCTTTGACAGTTTAATTATGATGTGTCTTGGTGCAAACCTCTTTGGGTTCCTCTTTTTTTGGGACTCTCTGCCCTTCCTGAACTTGTATGTCTATTTCTTTCACCAAGTAGGTAAGTTTTCTATCATTATTTTTTCAAATAGGTTTTCAATTTCTTGCTCCCTCTCTTCTCCTTCTGGAACCCCCATAATTCAAATATTGGTATGCTTGAAGTTATCCCAGAGGCTCCTTACACTATCTTCATATTTTTGGATTTTTTCTTTTTGCTCTTCGGATTGTGATTTTTGTTTTGTGTGTTTGTTTTTTTGCTTCCTCATATTCCAACTAGCTGGTTTGGTTCTCAGCGTCCTCTACTTTACTGTTGATTCCCTATAAATTATTCATTTCAGTTAGTGCAGCGGTTCTCAACCTGTGGGTCGCGACCCCTTTGGGAGTTGAACAACCCTTTCACAGGGGTCGCCTAAGACCATCGGAAAACACATATATAATTACATATTGTGTTTGTGATTAATCACTATGCTTTAATTATGTTCAATTTGTAACAATGAAATTGGGGGTCACCACAACATGAGGAACTGTATTAAACGGTCGCGGCATTAGGAAGGGTGAGAACCACTGAGTTAGTGCATCCTTCATTTCTGACTTTTTTTATGTCGATGATAACAAAGTTCCTTGAATTTCTCACGTTTCTTGAAGTTCTTGGTAAGTTCCTTGAGTACCCTTATAACCATTGTTTTGAACGCTGTATCTAGTCGTTTGTTTGCTTACATTTCATTTAGTTCTTTTCCTGGAGATTTCTTCTGTTCTTTCATTTGTGACATGTTTGTCTCCACATTTTGGCTGCTTCCCTGTGTTTGCTAGAGCCCCTATGTCTCCTGGAATTGGTAGAGTGGCCTTGTGTAGTAGGTGTCTTGCAGGGCCCACTGACTCAACCTCCCAAGTCACCTGAGCTAGACACCCTAGGTGCTCCCGTTTAAGCTGTGTGCACTGTCCTGCTATTGGTGCCACTGGGAGGGATTGACGTTCCAGGCCAATCGGCTGTGAGAACTAGCTGCGACCACAGTGGAAGAGCTGCTGTGTAGGAGATGCCCCTATGGAGCAGGACTTGCTTCAGTGGAACTTTGGTGCTCATCGAGTCTGCCCCGTGAGTGTGTCGCTCATGGATGTGGTAGGTATCCATTTTCAACTAACAGCGGTTACTTATTGTTTTTAGACCATAAAGCTCCAAGTATTGGGAATTCCAACATGGCGGCCAGTAGAACTGGAGTGAGGAAGAGTGTGTAAGGGAATGAGAGGGGAGTGTATGGATGTGCGTGTGCGTGTGCGTGTGCGTGTGTGTGTGTGTATGTGTAAAACAGTCAGATCTCACAGGAGTCTTGGGGGCAGGCAATTCAGGCTTTCCTGGACAAAGAGCCCCTGCTATGGCCACAGGCACTCTCTAGGCAGGTGGGGCTCTAGATCAGAAACCACAACATCTTGAAAGGGGGAGCAGCAGAAGCTAGGAGCCCAGCCTCGCCACCACCCAGACTAGGATTGGACACCACCCTGGACCTCACAGTGAGTTGAACACCAGCGGGACATTGCACCGGCTCCCACCACAGGCTCCAACCCAGACATGCTGTGGCAAAAGCCAGAGGGACCCTGAGTGCATGCAACTGACACCTGCAGGACCAGTTCTGTGGGGGAAAGTACAGCTCAGAACAGGGACAATCAAGGTGTGAGACTCAGGGAAGATCCAGCCTCTAGGCCAGTGATGGCGAACCTTTTGAGCTCGGCATGTAACAAAGAAAAATTTATATTTTATATAAATGCCATTTAACAAAGAAAAATCAACCAAAAAAATGAGTTCGTGTGTCACCTCTGACACGCATGTCATAGGTTCACCATCACTGCTCTAGGCTAAGGAGTCACCAACCACTAGATTACTAGGGCTTTCAACCTCTGGGACCTCAATCAGGTTGCTCAGGGCCAGAAGGGACAGTCACTCACATTCACTTATACTGGAGCAATTCCCAGGAGGCCCAGGTCCACCAAGGGACCAGCTTCAACAACATCAGAGCAAAATCTAGACAGGCCCACAAATAGTGGACCCAAAGGTATTTGAGTGTGTGTGTGTGTTTTTGTTGTTTCTCCTTTTTATTCTTTCTTCATGCATATCTCAAATTTCTCTTTCTTTGATTCTATTCTACTTTAGCCTATTCTTATTAATTTGTCTTGTTTTGTTTTTCTTTTCTCATTTCTTTTGTTTTACTATCTATATCTTAATATACCCATTACTACATTTTGAATTCATTATTATTTCATTTATTTTGTTTCCTCTTCTTTTTTCCTCTTATACTAGATCTTTTAGCTTCCTTCTTGCTTCCATATAGCCATTTTTTCATCTTATTCTTTCTCCCTTTTTCTTTTTTTTAAAAATATATTTTATTGATTTTTTACAGAGAAGAAGGGAGAGGGAAGGGAGAAGGATAGAGAGTTAGAAACATCGATGAGAGAGAAATATCAATCAGCTGCCTCCTGCACACTCCCCACTGGGTATGTGCCCGCAACCAAGGTACATGCCCTTGACCAGAATCGAACCTGGGACCCTTGAGTCCACAGGCCGACGCTCTATCCACTGAGCCAAACCGGTTAGGGCCTCCCTTTTTCTTTATATCCCCTCTAAGTTTTTGGTTGTGTGTCTTTTAGTATACTTTTTATTTTTTCCTTCCCTTTGCTTTCTCTTCTTTTTCCTTCTTAGTCTATCCTGTTGTTGCTGCATTGAGTAGACTGATTTTCATGGTGTCTTTGGTTTGGCCCTGTTGTATCTTATTCTGTTCCATCAGCACCTATAGAACAACTGGCACAATGACACTGGGGTTGAACCTCATTGGCAGCAAGTCAGAAGGGAGATTCTTCCTACAAATGGGACATCAACAATCAAGTCCCAATTACAACAGGCAACCCCAAATAACACACACAAAGGGTATTCCCGGAGCATACAACTCAGGTGAACAAAGAGACTGCACCACTGGACCATCAAGACACTTTCTACATTAGGCAATGCCACAAACACTGGGAGGCATACCAGTTATATCTAATATATAAAAGCAAATACAAAGAGACAGCTAAGAGGAGAAACCAAGATGGCGACATAGGTAAACACCGGAGTTTGTTGCCTCGCACAACCACTTCAAAAATACAACTAAAAGACGGAACGGACATCACCCAGAACCACAGGAAGGCTGGCTGAGTGGAAATTCTACAACTAGAAGGAAAGAGAAAAGCATACCGAGACTCAGAGGAGGTGCGGTTCGGAAGTAAAATACTAAGGTACAGAGGCGCACGTGGAGCGGGCTGGCGGCTAAGGGCGAGGTTGTCTTTTTCAATCGGGAGGGAGTCTCAGGCTCTGAGCTCCAGTTCCAGGCGAGTCTCTGGGGACCCAGACTCATACGGGAGAAGCGGGACTGTCTGGCATCGGTCGGAACTCGAGGGCAGCTTTCTCTCGGAGGTACTTGAAGCAATTGCTGGGACACTGAGAAGCGGGGCCTCTGAAGGCAGGACTGAGAGCAGCCATAACTGTTCGCTCCGCCCGCCCTGTTGATCCCTTGGGACCCGCCCCACCCAAGCCTTGCACGGAGGCGTTTGCTGGATAGCCTCAGGCAGAGGCTAGATTAGCAACTCCCTAGAGCTCCAGGACAGAAGTTCTCCCACTGCAGACACAGCTGATTCTCACAGCCACTTGGCCTGGAGGCCAATCCCTCCCAGTGTTACTTACAACAATCAAGGCTTAACTACAACAAGACTGTGCACAAAGATCACAAGGGGGAGCACCAAGAGTGTCTTCCTCAGGTAATTGGGGAGGCTGAACCACTGGGCCCCAGAAGACACTTAGCACAGAAAACCACTTTATCAACACAAGGAAGCATAAAAAATGCGGAGACAAAGAAACAGGACACAAATGACAGAAATGGAGGAAAGCAAACTGCTGAATATAGAGTTCAAAACCACACTTTTAAGGTTTTTCAAGAATTTTCTAGAAACTGCCGATAAATGTAGTGAGATCCTCAAGAAATCTAGTGAGACCCTCGATGTTGTGATAAAGGACCAACTAGAAATTAAGCATACACTGACTGAAATAAAGAATATTATACAGACACCCAATAGCAGACCAGAGGAGCGCAAGAATCAAGTCAAAGATTTGAAATGCGAAGAAGCAAAAAACACCCAACTGGAAAAGCAAAATGAAAAAAGAATCCAAAAATACGAAGATAGTGTAAGGAGCCTCTGGGACAGCTTCAAGCGTACCAACATCCGAATTATAGGGGTGCCAGAAGAAGAGAGAGAGCAAGATATTGAAAACCTATTTGAAGAAATAATGACAGAAAACTTCCCCTACCTGGTGAAAGAAATAGACTTACAAGTCCAGGAAGCGCAGAGAACCCCAAACAAAAGGAATCCAAAGAGGACCACACCAAGACACATCATAATTAAAATGCCAAGAGCAAAAGACAAAGAGAGAATCCTAAAAGCAGCAAGAGAAAGAAAATCAGTTACCTACAAGGGAGTACCCATACGATTGTCAGCTGATTTCTCAACAGAAACTTTGCAGGCCAGAAGGGAGTGGCAAGAAATATTCAAAGTGATGAATGCCAAGAACCTACAACCAAGATTACTTTATCCAGCAAAGCTATCATTCAGAATTGAAGGTCAGATAAAGAGCTTCACAGATAAGAAAAAGCTAAAGGAGTTCATCACCACCAAACCAGTATTATATGAAATGCTGAAAGGTATCCTTTAAGAAGAGGAAGAAGAAGAAAAAGTTAAAAGATACAAATTATGAACAACAAATACATATCTATCAACAAGTGAATCTAAAAATCAAGTGAATAAATAATCTGATGAACAGAATGAACTGGTGATTATAATAGAATCAGGGGCATAGAAAGGGAATGGACTGACTATTCTTCGGGGGGGAGAGGGGTGTGGGGGATGCGGGAAGAGACTGGACAAAAATCGCGCACCTATGAATGAGGACAGTGGGTGGGGAATGAGGGCGTCGGGTGGGGTGGGAACTGGGTGGAGGGGAGTTATGGGGGGGGAAAAGAGGAACAAATGTAATAATCTGAACAATAAAGATTTAATAATTAAAAAAAAAAAGAGACAGCTAAAATGAGGAGATAAAGAAGCAACCCCCAAATGGGAAAAAAAAGAAGAAATCTCCAGAAAAAGAACTAAGTGAAATGGAGGCAAGCAACCTATCAGACAGAGAGTTCAAAGCTGTGGAGAGTGGCTACAGCATTCAGACAGGTTCAAGCCTCGGACTGACTTGTGGCAAAGTCACATACAAGTCCCAGCTTGTAGGGCAAAGCCCTCCCAGCACAGTTATAGCCAAAAGACTATGGTTGTAAGCTTGACCTTATAGTCCGACCCTGCAGTCCTAGGTAGCTGAGGCATGTGGGCTGTGGGGGAGGAGGGCAGGGGGTGATGGTGCAGCAAATGCTGCCTAAATGAAGCTTGATAGAGTTCAGAGAACAGCAATAACAGGAAAGAAGCAGATTTGAAATTCACAAGAACACTGTAAACATCTTGCCCTTGTTTTGCTTTGTGTGATCTGACTATAAAATAAACCTTTGGCTTACAGGCTGTCACTGTTCCTCATCCAGGCACAGTGATCCTACCTGGCCCCAACTGTATTCTCTTGTCTGTCTTCTTTAATGCTTCACCGCCCCTCCTCAGGTTCACCCCTGGCCGTGCTGGACATGGTTCACAAAGCAATGGTTATAAAGATGCTTAAGGAACTTAGTGCAAATTGCAACAGCATGAAAAGGAAAATAGAGGCCACGAACAAGAACCAGACAGAAATGAAGAATTATATATCTTACATCAAGAACACACTAGAAGATATGAAAAGTAGACTGGGTGAAGCAGAGGATCTAATCAGCGATTTGGAAGACAAGGTAGAAATAAATACCCAATTAGAACAGCAAATAGAAAAAAATAATTAAAAAGCAGGAAGGTAGCTTATGGGAGCTCTGGGACAACATGAAAAGTAACATCTGAATTATAGACTATAAAGTCTCCAACAATTAAGTTATTAAATGGGTGAACGGGGGGGGGGGGGGGGGCAGATGCTGGATAATGACAAAGTCTATGTCCTTTTAAAATTTACTCTAACAAGGCCTAGTTGGTTTGGCACAGTGGATAGGGCATCGACCCAAGGACTGAAGAGTCCCAGGTTCGATTCCAGTCACGGGCATGTACCTCAGTTGCTGGCTCGATTCCTGGCTCCAGTTGGAGCACGTGCAGGAGGCAACCAATCAATGATGTGTCTTTCTCATATTGATGTTTCTCTCTCTCTGTCTCTCCCCTCCCTTTCCACTCTCTAAAAATCAATGGAAAAGTATTCTTGGGTGAGGATTAACAAAAACAACAAAAAAAATTTACTCTGACAAGATTTTTAGGGAACACTTAAGGTTCTTAACATTTGGGATAACAGATGCTTTTGAGTCTTATGAAAATAATTGACCCTCTCTAGAATACACATGTGAGCGTATGCAATGTTCCTCAGCCCATTTTAGGTTTATAGACCTACTGAGGCCATCCATGGACCCGCTGCCCCTAACAACTCCTAGAAAGAGAGAATACTGCACTTGGCTAAACATAGTTTAAATCGTAAATTTGAAGTTCACATATATGTGATTATTCCAATGTTATTTAGGAAAAATATAATTCCAACTATGAATGCCAACAGAACTTTATAATACAAAATCCTACATGTAAAATAAACTTACCTCAAAATTCACAGGCAAGTTCCGTTTAAGTGCAATCTCAAACACTTGACTTATTTCAGATTTATTGAGATTTTCTTCCTCTGATTCTCTTCCATTCACCTAAAAGAATAATAATTGTTTAGTAGTTAACTCTTATTAAAATCATCAACATCCCAGCTGTGATAAACCTTAAAAACACTGAACCTTGGCTTTATGGATTGCGCATCAAACCAGTGAGAACAAGGCCACACGCTACCATGTGTCAGTGAATTTAAAAGGTTAAAAAAAAGTGTTCTATCAAACTTGGGTCAGATTGCAACTCATAAATCCACCATAAACAATGTACACATAATGGACTTTTGGGTGTGAAATCAGCCTAATCATGGCATGGTGAGATGCCCTGGCTGCTCAGGCAGAGTGACTTCTAAAGCCCTCCTCAAGGACTGGCAAGTCACGTTTTGGAAAAAGTCAAAACACAGGCAGACTTGTGTGGGACTTGGCAAGTTCAAATATAAGTCTCTCCACCTAAGGTTTCTTATCTGGACATGAAGTCCTTGGAAACCACTTTTTCCCAAAAGGATGCAGTGGAACTATTATGAAACTGCCAAGCATCTCATACTTACTGCTGCTGGTAAAAATAAAAAACTAATAAAGTCTCCTGAACAAAGGCTGAAACTCTATATCTGTAACCAGGTTCATTTACAGCCCTCCAGCCAGGGCTTGAGCCTAAAGAGTGACAGAGATCAATTCTGCGCACGCTGATAACATGATTCTATATTGCACTGCCATGATTAATAGAAAAAATTAGATATGCTTGGTAACAACAAAGTGCCCCCAAACCATGGCAAGCAAGCTGTGCTTTTCCTCATAGTACTGGGACTCTGTAGTCATACAAATGTAAAACCCCATTTCCAAGATCTGAACTATCTGACAGGAACCTGTGGCTGAAATTATTGAGTGGGCAAGGTGTATAGGACCATTCAGGATTTTCTTACGTTTTATCAAGTAGATCCTACACCTACACTGAATCATTATTTTAAGGTGTAATTAAAAGAAATAAAACTGAAAGTTTTTAAAAAATGCAATCAAGAATATAATCCTGTACAAATAAGTTTACCCCAGTTACTATTTGTAATTCCTTCTCTACCTTCTAATGTTCTTCCAATCTAGTTTCATGTCACTCTCTGCCTGATCAAAACTATTTGCATAGTATTTCTGGTGGTTTATTAAGCTAAACACACTTTTATTCCTGTTGTTTAAACCCTCAGGAGAAAGAAGGCCTGCCTTTTTATGAGTGAATCCTTAAAGCCAGAAATTTTCAAGCAAGGTACCTTAAAAGGCATAGGTTTCACAGAGGCTTTGGGTTGACATTTATTTGTTAAATTGGTTTTAAACTAAAAAGAAAAATAATACTGTATTTTAAAGTTAGGTATGTTCAACAAATGGTGCTGGGAAAACTATTCACACGCAAAAAAAATGAAGTTGGACCCTTACCTTACACCATATACAAAAATTAACTCAAGATGGATCAAAGACCTAAACATAAGAGCAAAAATTATAATAAAATTCTTAGAAGAAAACATCGGGGAAAGTTTTATGACACTGGGTTTGGCATGACTTCTTGGATGTAACACCAAAAGCATGGGTAACAAAAGAAACAAATAAATTGGATTTCATCAAAATTAAAAACTTTCGTGCATTAAAGGACACTATCAACAGAATAAAGACAACCTACAGAACGGGAGAAAATATATCTGATAAAAAACTGATATCCAGAAAAGAACTCCGACAAAACTCAACAACAACAACAACAAACAACCCAACTCAAAAATAGGAAAGGCTTTGAATAGACATGTCTCTAAAGAAGGTATGATGGCCAAAGAGCATGTGAAATAATGCTCAACATCGCTAGGGAAATGCAAATCAAAACCACAATGAGATACCACTTTACTCCCATAAGAATGGCCACAGAAAATAGCAAGTGTTGACAGGGATGTGGAGAAATTGGAACCCTTCTATGTTGCTGGTGAGAATGTAAAATGGTGCAGCCTCTGTAGAAAAGTTTGGTGGTTTCTCAAAAAGTTAAAACACAGATTTACAATATGATCCAGCAATTCCACTTCTAGATCTATACTCAAAAGAATTTAAGTAGGGACTCGAACAGATACCTATTAGCAACATTATTCACAATCACTAAAAGGTGAAAACCCAAACATCCATCAATAGATGAACGGATAAGCAAAATGTGGCATAGTCATACAATGCAATATTATTCAGCCTTAAAAAGGAATTAAATCTTGAAACATGCTACACCATGGATGAAAACATTATGATACCTTGAAAACATTATGATAAATGAAATAAGCCAAACACAAAAGACAAATTTATCTATTTAGATGATGTATCTAGAATAGGCAAGTGCATAGAGACAGAAGAATAATAAAGGTTATCAAGGAATGGGGACAAGACAGGGGGAGTCACTGTTTAACACGTAGAGTTTCTATGTGGAATGATGAAAAAGTTCTGTAAATGATTAGTGATGATAGTTGCACAACATTGAGAATATATTTAATGCCAAAGAACAGCACACTTAAAAAATGGTCAAAATGGCAACCTTTATGTTAATGTATATTTTATCTTAAGGTTTTTAAAGCAGCAAAAAAGTATGTTTCACACCAAATATTAACACACAGAAGTATGTCAGCACATTAACTTGTGCTAACAGGTTAACCCACTTTTGTGCACAAAAGAATTTTTGACAGCTATTTATTTTAAGAGTATCCAGAAAATTTTTTAAATAAATTAACTTTTAAAAAAATGATAAACTCTCAAAAAAAATGATAAACTCTCATGCTAAGTAACTGTATCAATGAGTATGTTCTCCTTATGTGCAACCAGAACAAAAGTTGGAAATAAACTAGGTGGTGAGGCTGATAGAGACATCAATTGCCATGCTGTGCCCAATTTTCAATGTTTTTGTCCATTATTACCAGTCCAATTAGTTTTAACTTTTATTTTTAATTATGACCTATTTCAAACATACAGCAAAGTACAAACAATGTAACAGGCAACTGTGCTGGATTTAACAAATGTCAACATTAAGTACTATTGACATTAAATTTTTTTTATAAGGAACATAGTGAAGCCCCTCTCATCCTCCTTTCCAAGGCAGAGTTAACCACTATTATAAAATTAAGACTATCTTTTCCAGCCATGTGTGCTTTTTTTAAATGGATGAAAACAATATATATAAAATTCTGTGGTATAAAAAAAATCACATAAATTGTTTTAACTGATTGTCTTAATAAATATTATAAAATTCAAACTTTCATATTTCCACTAATGAAATGTTACTTTTCTTTTTTATATATTGAAGTTCCACATAGGTCTAATAGAAAACAGTAGTCTACTGCTAAATCTTATAAACTCTAAGCCAGTGGCTCTCAACCACAGTAATATTAGAATCACTTTGGAGCTTTACAAAGACAGCTGTCGGAGCCCCCTGCAAACAAATAAATTCAAATTTTTGTAGGTAGGGCTTGAATATCCATTTTATTTACAGTATTTGTTTGTTTGTTTGTTTTTAAAGTCCCCAGATGACTTTATTAGCAACCAGAGTTGAGATTCACTGCTCTAAGCCATTGCTTCCAAGGGAATTTCAATAGGGACAAAGCAGCCAGAAAAATAAAAATGCAAAAGAGGAAACGAAGATATACATTTATTAGGAAGTGAGATTATGTTGCTCTTTTACATAAATAATTTTGATTGTATCTAAATTGCACAAAATGTTGCAATGGGGAAGCAGCAAATGACTCAAAACAAATCCACAAATACCATTCCCAGTAAGATGGGGTAAGTGTAGTAGGCCCTTAGTCTTACCTTCATGAAGTGGGAATTACTGTTAACATCAATCCCATAGTGTATGGTTCAGCAATAAAATCTAGGCAACATTAAGAAAAGAAAAAAACACTCTGAACCATGCTTAACCCTCATTATGCCAGGAAAAAATAGTTATCACCATTTACCATCTGGCTCCAATAGACCCTTTTTATTTTTCTATATTTCAAGTCATTTTACAAATAATACAGAATAAAGGATAACAAAAATCATTTCAAAAAGAATTCAAAATAGCAAACCCAAGTTTTTATCCCAGGTTTGTAGTTTGGAAGGCATATGTACTTGAAATGAGCAAGGTCCTTTTATACAACCAACTGCTCATCGGCTGGCAAACCTGAATCTAGAGCAAAGCCCACTTGTAATGATGCCAGATTTTAAATCCATCTCCAATAGGTTCTAGCTTATCACAACTCTGATTCTTCTTGTACTGGTACTGTCAAAACACACTCTTGAAACCAACTCATAACTTTGTTGATGGGAGAACAGCCATCTTCTTTGTTCCATAACTAAAAAAATGCTTTCATTTTTAGATTTATAAACCCCAAAGAAGGATCAATCTAATAGTTGGGGTTTTTTTTTCATTGTTATTATCATCTATTTCCTTCCAATCATCTTTGTACGTACTCTCCTCTTATATCTGTTCACTTATTTTGTGGACAATAAGTGTTAAGAAATTCTGGTGCCCAAATATCACAAAGGATCAAAGGATGTTGTCATACATACTTAAAAAAAAAGAAATCAAAGCTGGATGGTCCAGGTTTATGTCAGAAAATATTGTGTGATGAAGTTCTTCTTGCTGAATGACTAAAAGAGAATACACATTTCCTTTTCATACACCATAGGAATATATTATTCACTCGCCGATTCTTGAGTATGGAAAAACTTATCTAAGGTATCTTCTGAAGAGTCACAATTTGAGATTTTACTTAAACAATCTCACCATCGCAATTAGAGTCTAGAATGCTGCTGTCTCTTTGCACTTATTTTCTGATTTGTCTAATGATAATTTGTCTTCCTCTGTCAATTTTCTTCTCTTTGCCAGTAAGGATGGAAAAAGAAAAATTCTGAATTCTCACCTGGGTTCAATGAATGCTAAAAGTAGAGTAAAAAGATGGCATCTCTAGTCTTCTTTTGTATCTTCTTAAAAGACAATGCAATACATTAGGCAATGCAATAAGAACATTAAAGGATGATGTAATAATGACAATTACTTTACTATTGTATCATCTACCTAGAGATTTCATTCTTCTTGCATTTTCTTATTATTTTAGTCTTGCTTAGCATATTTGGGAATATATGATGAATAGTACTGAAATGATATGTAGGATGACAAACAGCAAAAATGTTTAAAAACTAGAAGAATTAAAAATTTCATACTGTAAAGATTCATAAAAAGGTCCATGGACCTACATAATCACTGTAAAATAGAATAAACTTTATTCTATTTTAAAAATAAGTATATTTTCTCTTTTCTTTGTAAGACATCTAAAAAAAAGAATAAAGGCCATGCAGTGTAAATCCTTACAGAGCTTGGAAATAAAGCTCAAAAATAAAAACTGAGTTCAGTGGACCCTGATCATATAATGAGGATTCAAGTCTCCAGTTTTAGTTTTAGTTCTACCTAAATATATCCCTGGTCCAAGTGAAGATAAGGACTCAAGACCAGGAAGAAACTTCAGTACAATTTCTTAAAAGTTTGTCGTCTACCACTACCTTCAAGAAAAAACTTTAAAGTTTGATATAACTGTCAGGATAGAAACTGCGCTCACACACACATGGCTTTTTTGTTTACCTAAACACAATCAGTATCACACTAAATGCCTAACAGCAGTTCTGGATCTTGAGTCCCTCCATTCAATAGATTATGAGCCGCCTTTCATGCCTATGTATACAGATTTACCACACTCTGGTTCTCCCTTTGATAAATGTATACATATAGCCATTTCCTTACTAATGGAAATGGCTAGCTCCTGTTTTTCCCTATTACTGATACTGTAGCTATGACCATTTTACTCCTAACAGCTCAGACACTTAAGTCATCCTTTATTAGCACAAGCCTTAGATTTAAAATAAAGTAAAAGTGCTTTCCCAATCTTTGCATGATGGGCTGCTCCCTTGGCTGGGAAGGTACGTCCTGCCCTGCTCTTTTGCTCATCCTTAGTCTCAGCTTTAATGACTTCCTCAGAGAGAACGTCTCTGAATACTCCACCATTACTCCACTCTAAACAAGGCATTTTATGCTTTCAATGCATGATGCTTTTACATTCTAGCACTCACTGCACTTTTGATACTAATGTTAAGGTCTGTCAAGTCTTCAACTAAGTTCCACAGGGGGAGGGTCCCAGCACAAAGCCTTGCAGACAGAAACTACTGCCTTTAGTGGCTATGTTCTAGAGAAGATGAACTGATTCACCACACAATCACATTTTCCAAAACTTTCAACAGCACAAAGGACAATTTGTTTAAAATGACAACTTCCAATGCTGGTAGGCCGTGGGCAAACAGGCTGCTCACGCCCTGTTGGGAGAGGACTAAAATGGTACCATGTTTCTGGTGGGGATCCTAGCCACATACATGACCTTGAAATTCCACTTCTAGGACTGTGGCTCACAAAAATAGCCACAGACATACACAAAGATTTAACTACAACAATGTTCTAGATGACGTATTTTGTAACAGGAAAAACTGCAAACAACCTAAATAACCATGCCTCTGTTGAAAAAAACAAACAAACGGGTATGTGCACACAATGGAACTATTAAAAGGTGCTTAGAGACTTCACTGGTTTTGTTCAGTGGTTAGAGCATTGGCCCACGTACCAAAGGGTTGCAGGGCACAGTTAAAGGCACATACCTGGGTTGCAGTTTTGCTTCCCCACTCCTGGTTGGGGCAAGTGCAAGAGGCAACCAGTTGGGGTGTGTGTGTGTGTGTGTGTGTGTGTGTGTGTGTGTGTGTGTGTGTGTGTGTCTGTCTCTCTCTCTCTGCTCCCTCTCTCCCCCTCTGAAAAGCAATGGAAAAAATGTCCTCAAGTGAGGACTTAAAAATAAATAAAAAGGATTTTTTAAAAAGGTGCTTAGATACACGTTGAATCTGAGTCCTCCATGGAATTAAGTGGCATGATATTCATGATAAACCCATCAGTGAAAAAAGGTGGTTACTGTACAATATCATTCCTTTTTTAAATTTAAATATGCTTTATTGATTCCAGAGAGAGGGAGAGATAGAAACATCAATGAGAGAGAGAATCATCAATCAGCTGCCTCCTGCACGCCCCCTCCCACAACCTGGGCATGTGCCCTGACCAGGAATTGAACTGTGACCTGCTGGCTCATGGGCTCAATCTCTGTGCAACATTAGCCAGCACATCATCCCATTTTTGTAAAATTGGTAGGTGCATGTATTTACTTGTATATGCACTGACATCACCAATATGCTTATGATTTTCTACAAGTGGTAAATTTATAAATCATTTTTCTTTTTTTGAATTAAAGAATTTGTATAGTTCATATGCATTACTTGTAAAAAAAAAAAATCAAGTTTTCTTTTGAAAGTATCTCTCTTTACCCCCTTCTACCCAATCTACCAGGGGGCCTGGTAAATCAGGGGCAGCTTGTTTAGGTGGTAGGCCAAGTGTTTTATTTACTACTTCAAAGAAAAAGTTTTATCCTTTTTAATTCTCATTTCCGAAGCACTGGTTAAAGCCAGTCTCTGAGCCATTTCTGAAGGTCACTGTCTCCACCTCAGCTACACAGAACTAGAGAAGGGGAAACGAGGAGGAAACAAAGGGCACAAGTAGATCTGAACCTTACTCTTGGCAAAGCTCCTCACAGACATGAGATGAGCCCAAAAGAGCATGTCTACTACAGCTCTGCCCACAGGCCTGAGCCAAGCACCACTGTTCTAGTAACTGATGGGCAGGGACTTTCCCTTTCTGACAATAAACTGAGTACTTTCAAGGGGGGGAAATGGCCTGGAAAACACTGATAATACTTAGGACTTGCGGTTCCTGTACCCTGACCATACTTTACAATGACTCCAAGAGCACATTAAAAAAAAAAGCAAAAGACAGACTTCTGGGTCTCACCTTAGACCTACTGTATTAGAATTGTGTAGGTTGGGTCAAGGGATTTAAAAAAACAACAAAAAAAACCCTCAAAATGATTCTGAAGCAGACAACCCACATACCAGTATTCAGTGATCTTTTAACAACTGCTGGCTAGAAGGAACCAAGAAATACCTGTTCCATCTGACTCCAATTAGATTAGTATCAAAGTCAAGTCAAAAATGAAAAGTCTCCAACATGACTCAAGTTACACTAGCTTTGGTGTTTTACCAAATCTCATCACTGGGAAGCTCATCCTTTTAACTTCACCAAATCCCCCTCTTCTAAGTTACAGTCTATTCTCTTTTATATGGTCACATTGGACCCTGGAAACAGATCATCTCTGTTAAAATGTGTGATTACATTGGAAAATGGAAATAAGCTGTAACAAAACAAAAAGAACTCCTCCTACCCCTGTGGGGCCAGCCCTGAAGCCACAGAGCACCATTCTGAGCTGGGGCATCCTGGGGCGCAACTGAACATAATGAAGCACAGCAAGGGTCATACCTATCATCACACAGTTAGACCAATGTTCTATGCAAGATCCTTTTCTCTGTGAACCTGTTTCTTGAACAGGAAAAATCTAATGCTTCCCAAGGATATTTTCAGGTGGTATTTCGGGCTGTGATTCAAAAAAATCATGAAATCTCAATGTTTTCTACCCAGTGAATTTCTTCTGGACCTAGGAAGGTAAGACTATGCCTTACCAGAGATATTTACTAAGATTCTGACCCCTGACAGTGGCATGGAATTGCTGATTTCCTAAGTCCTATATTCCTATTTAGTCACAAAGAGTTAAAATACTTTTCCCATTCTGTTAGTTTTAAAAAAGGGCCCAAATTCTTTGATACTGCTCTCATCCAAAAGTAGGGTTCTCAACACTGTGAAATGTACTAAAAGCCACTGAACTGTAGGCTTGAAATGATTTAAATTGTGAATTTATATTATGTGAACTTTACCTGAATTTTTTAAAAAGTACAATTCTCGCCTGGCCAGTGTGAGCATAAACCTATGAACCAGGAGGTCATGATTCATAACACATGCCCAGGGTGCAGGCTCGATCCCCCATGGGGGACATGCAAGTGGAAGCCAGATAAATAATTCTCTTTCATCATTGATGTTTCTAGCTCTCTCTCTCTCTCCCTTCCTCTCTGAAATCAATAAAAATATATTTTTTTAAAATTAAAAAAAAATCTTAAGTACGATTCTCTATCTCCTCCTCTGGAATCTAGACTCTGTGCCTGCCTGACCTGTAGAATAGGGCAGAAATGCTAAAGAAACTGGCAATTGTTTCTATTCTGTCTTCTACGATATTCACTCCTGGAACTCAGACACCATACCATGAGGATGTGTAAGCAGTTAATTAAGAGAGGACCTGAGGTCTCCGAACCCGAGCCCTCACTTAGTTCCTAGACAACAGCTAGCAATAACTTACCAGCCATGTGAGAGATTCTCCAGTCCCTACAGAGCTGCCTCAGCCAAAGCTATGTGGAACAAACTCTCCCTGCCAAACTCCACCTAACCTGCAGATTCATGAGCAAAATAAATGCCCGTAGGTGTTCAAGCCACTAAGTTTTAAGATAGTTTGTTATGCAGCAATAGAGAACTGGTGCTTGAATATAATAAAGAGTGGCTAGTCAAAAATGGCTTCAGAAAATTCTCTAACCTGGTACCGTAAATCACAGTAGATTTTGACAAGCATAATCTTTATCACCAAAGAATTCATTCATGCATGTTCTTCACAACTTAACTGACTCACATTCTTTCTAACATGTTCACTCAAAACTATGCATTTGACTTCCTTGCTAAGAAATGTTTTTAAAGAGAGAGAAAAGGCAAGAAAGCTACCAGGGCACAAAATCTCTTAAGCTATCAAGCAACAAAAATTATGGACAGCTCTCAATGCATCTTCTTAGAAAAAGCAACTTGAGGTGATTTTTTCATACCACCCTCTTGCTCAGCCCAAAGCATCAAGGAGCTTCAACTCTGCTCTCTCCTTACCTCCAGCCTCTCAGGCGGGGGCTCATTCTGCAGGATCCTCAAAGCTTTTGCAGCAGCATCGTGTTTTGCAGCTTGTCTTGTCTTTCCTTTCCCATTAAACTGCTGTCCTCCCACAGAGAGTTCAACTTGATAAAGTAAGGGTGGTACTGGAAATGGGTAAAAGTACCTAAAAATAAAAGGGGGTGAGAAAAATTAGTCTCAGATTGATAAGTCACCCATACATTCTCTGGAAAATTCCTTCATTATGGGTCTTAATTGCATTAGTGTTTGCTTGCCAATGAGGACTCCTCATCATATATGCAGGGCAAATTTATTCAGGATTAAAACTGTCACACAGTATTTACAAAATCTATAGTGAATTAAGCTTTGCTGAATCAGAAAATTTAACTTGCTCTACTTTCTCATATCTGAGAGTCATACTTGCATGTCTCCACAAAAGGCTGGGAATTTTTAAACAGAAGTCTTTTCAAAAGGACCCTCATTTCTGGAAATCCCAAAAGCCTGTAGCCTGGGAGAGGCTGGATTACAAACTTCAGAGTTTGTATTTTTAAAATGGTTTTGGACCACCCCCCCCCACCCCCCGCCAAGCAGGGCAGGAAAATGAAGACTTCCAATTTTAATCATCTCTCTTTCAACCAATGTCTTATGACTGAGAGCAGAAGCTTTTTAGCACATGGCATTTTTAGTTTGAATGAGTATTGTACTATACCTATATGTCAAGGCTATTTAAAAAGCACAGAAGTTCAAATGTCAAAAAGTACCCACTAAATAATACTCAGGTAATCACTGAGTGCTGAGATTCCCAGTATTGCGGGAATCATGATAAAATGTGACTCAGTTACACAAAGCAGTTACCAGGGTGATCTTTAACCAAACTGCTTGGGGGCACACAGTGAGGAACATGCTCAGGCCCTTTCCAATGACAGAAGACAAAAGAGCATCAAGATGCATTCCAAAGATACCAACACAATGAAGACCGACTTCAACATCCGGCAGGCCAAAGATGACCAAATTATCATGTGCCCCATAATATATAAATTTCATTATTCTGTGTGAAAGATCAGATAAATTTTCACCTATATTTAAAACACACACATACCTTGGGGGATAAGCACCTCCTCTCATGTTGTAGTTATAGGTGGACTGCATCCGAGAATAAGGGTCAACAGGCTTATACATTGGTTTTTTTCCAAGTTTCATGCACAGTGCATTTAGCTCTACAGTAGGGGTTATGCTGTCTGCAACACAGAATTAACACAAGAACTTTTTCTTTTTTCTGACATGAGAATGATAGTCATTAAAATAAAAAAGAATAGCATGCTTTCTAATAATTGAATTCATGATACAGTTCATGAGAGAGTCTAAGTACTTCACTGGTAAGCATCAGGTCAGGAAATCCAAAAATCTGCTGTGATCTCTAGATATTAATACACAGTTAAAGGCACAAAATGTACTTTAGGCAGCGGTCGCCAACCTTTCAGACCTCACGGACCACCAGTGGTCCACGGACCACCAGTTGGTGAGTGCTACTCTAAGGGCTATTAGAGGGAGTGACAATTTAACACAACATGTTATCAGTGAAAGCCACATATTTCAGTTGTCACAAATATAACTTCCATGATTAAAAAATCCCAGATGAGTCCAGCTGGTATGGATCAGTGGTTGAGCATCGACCCATGAACCAGGAGGCATGGTTCAATTCCCAGTCAGGGCACATGCCTGGGTTTCGGGCTTGATCCCCAGTAGGGGGCATGTAGGAGGAAGCCGATCAATGATTCTCTCTCATCATTGATGTTTCTATCCCTCTCTCCCTTCCTCTCTGAAATCAATAAAAACGTATTTTAGAAAATTCCAGGTAAGCCCTAGACGGGTGGCTCAGTTGCTTGAAGCATCATTCTGTACACCAATAAAGGTTACGGGTTCAATTCCCAGTTGGGGCACATACAGGAGGCAACCAATCGATGTTTCTCCCTCACATTAATGTTTCTTTCTTTCTCTCTCTCTCTCTCTTTCAATAAAGCCTGACTGGCATGGCTCAGTGGTTGAGCGTCAACCTATGAACCAGTAGGTCACAGTTCAATTCCCAGGGGTTGCAGGCTCAATCCCCAGTGGGGGGCTTGCTGGAGGCAGCCAATTATGATTCTCTCTCACCACTGATGTTTCTATCTTTCCCTCTCCCTTCTTCTCTGAAATCAATTTAAAAACCATATTTAAAAAATAATAAATAAAATCAATAAAAATATATCCCTAAGCCCTGGCCAGTGTTCTCGGTGGTTAGAGCATAGGTCCACGCACTGAAGGGTCTTGGTTCAATTCCTGGTCAAGGGTACACACCTGGGTTGCAGGTTTGCTCCATGCCACAGGTGGTTGGGGAGCCTGTGGGAGGCAACCAGTCAAATCTCTATCATCAATTTCTCTCTCTCTTGCCCCCCCTCCCCGCCCCCAACTCCCTCCCTTCCACTTTCTCTGAAAAGCAATGGAAAAAATATCCTCCGGTGAAGATTAACAAAAACAAAACATATCCTCAGGTGAGGGGAAAAAAATCTAAGGTGACTGCCCAAATCATTGTATTGTTTGGGAACACTTAACCAATATAACTTTTATTTTTTAAAATATATTTTTTATTAATTTCAGAGAGGAAGGGAGAGGGAGAGAGAGATAGAAATATCAATGGTGAAAGAGAATCATTGACTGGCTGCCTCCTGCATGCCCCACACTAGAGATCGAGCCGCAACCTGGGGATGTGCCCTAACAGGTAATTGAACGGAGACCTCCTGGTTTGTAAGTAGATGCTCAACCACTAAGCCAGGCCGGCCAGGCCTGATATAACTTTGGTTGTACTGATTTACTGGATTATTGGCTTACACTTAGAAGTATGTTTGTACACACTATTTTATAGAACAATGCATTTATTAAGTACTAACTGGATGCAAAGGACTGTGCTAAGCTTGAAGGACACATTCTTGTCCCAGAGGAACTCAAAGAAAACAAAATACACTCAAAGAACTACAACACAATGTGTAATAAAGGCAGGTATAGAAACACTGAGAAGACAAGTAAATTCTATCTGGTGAAGTTAGATGAGAACCACAAAATATTCAGGTATTTCCATTCTCACTATTTATAATGGGATTTGGCGAATCAATCATGTGGTAATACTAGTTAGGAAAATGAGTTGTTTTCACATACAACAGGAGCAAATATATCTTGGGTTACCTCAGAATTATCAACTTTAGAAAATACACACTATTCATTTTCCAATTTTTTTCTAAGTTCATCCAATTCATAACTCTTCAAAAAAAACAACACAACTTGGAAACATTACTGTCAGTGCACAATCACATTTAAAAACACTTTCATATCAAACACAGAACAACACTAGCAATGGCAAAGTTCAATATAAATGCACACAAAAAGCCACTTTAAAATGCTTCTTTTGGATATTATATAGAGGAAAACAAAAATGTCTTGATTCAGTACTATAACTGGTCTGACTAAATTTAGTGCATGAATCAAATTTGTAAGAATATTTCTGGATTTGCAAAATCAGAGGGTCACATGAATAACCAACCCATTTCTACCTAACATCAGAATTATATTTACTTAATTCATATAGTTGCATATTAAATATAACTTGAATCATTTTAAGATCAACTCTGACCCATCACATTTATCTGCAGAAGAGAATGAATTTAAAGACACAATACCACAAAGAAATCCAAAGCAATGAGAAAGGTGGACTAAAGTCTTCCAGGATCATTCCTGCATACAAAAGGCCTGGGATAACTTCATGTACTTCAAGAGTAACTGCTAAAATAGCCATTCCTCCCACAGCCGCCAGGTCAGGGGTTCCCAACCTTTCAGCAGACACTCTTCTTTATTAGTATTTTTCTCATTTGGTTTCCTTGTTTGAAGAGATATTATCTACTGATTTGTATTTATTTTCTCATTCTTTTTAAAGATCAGGAGACATATAACTGACAATCAGGGTTTCTGATCAACATGTTATAATCACTATCAGCACACTGAGTTGAAGTGATTCTAACTAAAACCTACATTAGTGGCAATCTGTACACTTATGGGGGGGGGGGGAGGAATGTATTTTCACTTAGCTTTTCTGAAATTTTAGTCATTGTTTGGTGACACCCCCACCTCCCATGAATGCTTCTCCAGACCATCAGGAATGGAGGGACCACAGATTGGGAACCACTGCTATAGCGTTGGGATAAGCATTTGCCACTGGTAGTGCAAAATCTGTGCTTTCAAAAATCAACAAGTTAGTTAAGAAATAATTCATATACATACTAAATGGGTACCTCTAGACATACTTTTGAAAGGAACCTGTCTTGGCCCATGCATAATACCTGGATTCCTTCCTTCGCTACGAAAAGGGCGGACTATGGGTTTAGGAAATTTTGTTCCTTCCAAAGCTTTGGCAGCAGCTGTGTGTTGGGCTTTTTTAATACTAGTTCCTTCAGCTTCCCAGCGCTGATCTCCAAGTGTTAGCTGAACTGTAAACACCTACAAATGAAAATTGTGAGCTCTCAATTCATGAAACCTGCTGTTAGTTGTAATGTCATTTGGACCTTGAACATATTTTATGTCATGGTTTAAAAGGCCTGGTCATTATATTGGTAATTTATCTCATCACCACCTTTTTTGGTTTTTATAAACACAAAAAGAAACATATATGTGTGTGTGTGTATATATATACACATATATATGTGTGTGTGTGTGTGTATGTGTGTATATGTGTGTGTGTGTGTGTGTGTATATATACTCAAAATTTCGCGAGGTTAGATATATAAAATAGCACTCCATGAAAAACTATGCTTTAAAAGATGGGGGTACATACAGACATTGTAAAATGTTTTCTTATATATTAGACACATTATTTGGAAGTCATCCAAATAGATACTGTCTTCCAATTACTTCTCATGGAAGAAATTTAGCAAACTTGATTTAGATACATAACAGCATCTCATATAAATTAAGGTATTTGTTTTGATGTTGTATTGTGTTTGTGGACTCTTGCCTGAAAGCACAACCCCAGTAGGACAAAACTTGAATAAATGTGGAAATGTCAGCCAGGTTCTAAAATGCTGCCTTTCACTTTCCTAAGATTGCACTATTCAGACGCTGCCTCCACTTTCAGAAGAAAAATCAGATTCACAGCAAGCAGAGCTAAAAAATGTTTCAGAATTCAATTTTAAGGAGGCATCCAAAACAGCTAATTTCGTTCTCAACAAATGGCCTCTTTTTTAAGTATAAAGGTAACTCCACTCCACTCTTAAAATTAGGCTATGTTAATGCTATCAGTATTGAGTTAATACTGTCAGAAATGATGACCCATCAGAGCACTGTGATTCATTAATTTTGGTGTCCAACTGAAGAATAACCTAAGAAGCTTGGTAAAATACACACCCTCAGAGATTTCCAATTAATAACGAGGGACAACTGAACACGTCTAATTTTAATAAGTTCCAAAGTGATCTTGATGCACTCCAAAGTGAGACTCACTACTTTGGAGCTTTATTCTCCTGATTTTATCACTGAATATAACTTTATTTCATTTAAAATAATTTATATGAGAAATTTTGACTTTAGTATGTCTAGGTCATTTCAGTTTGGTGCATAAAGGGAGGGGACGACTTGCCTTCATAGCTGATTTTTCTCATAGGTCTTAACTTTAGGATTCCCTCCGTGCACAGCTTCCACTAAAGGGGAAAAATGAAAGACTCCTTCCTCCCCCTTGAAACATGGGGCTTCCTGTATTTATGCTGCAGTTCACAAGGTTAGTTATTTAAGCACCAACAGCATGAACACAAACCCCTGGCTGGCCTGTGAAGTCTGAGCAGAAGCCTGCAATGCTGTGCAAGCCCTGGGTCATGATTGTGATTCTTTCATGGAAAGACACTGAAGGGGAAACGCTAAAAAACAAAATTAAGAGTTAATTCCATTAACAGTCTTGCCTTTCTCCAGAACCTTACTCATCCAGTGCTGTTGTCACTCTGTTGCCTTCTGTGTGGAGGGGTGGTAGCAAGTCAGAATCTTAGTTTTTATAAAATTAAGTGTACACCAGACCTCTGACTTTTTAAATAGTCTAACAGTCACCTAGGAGGGAATAACTTTTCCTCTTTGAATGAGTTGTAAGTTTTTAAAAAATGACCACACAGATTGACCACACAGCCAAATTACTTAGAGTATTAAAGTTCAAGTAAGAAAGTACATATTTTAAAAATATCAAAATAGTTAATAAAGGGAATCCCAAAGTTAAGGTCTGCAAAAAAAAATCCTGTAGAAGAAACAGAACAGTTATAGAAAATGACTAATTGCCTGCTGAAAGTAAAGTAACTTTTCAAAATATGCTTTAGAATAATGTTAAAACTAGCTTCATGTGAGTGGAAAATCTGTTTTTCTTAAATGCATAATTGTTTAATAATAATAGCTACCATTTCTCAAGCATTTACTAAGTGCCAGGCATTGTGCTTCATTCTTTATCATATTCTCTCATTTAGTATTTACAATAGACCTATTTGGTAGGTATTATTATTCCCATTTTACAGATGAGGAAACGGAGGTTCAAAAAAAGCAGTATCTTGCTCAAGGTCACAAAACTAATAAGAAGCTAGGATTCAAACCCAATTCTGTCTGACGCCAAAGGCCATTTACCTAACCTATGCTATGGTTCCTAATTATGATAGTGGTTGGTGTTACTTTTAGTCAAATGAAAAGAGAAACTTGTTATTATTTAAGGCTTCAGGTTTGCATGTCTACAAAAATGAGACCTAAAGAGACAATTCATTAAAACTAGTATCAGAAACAGAAGGCTAAATTCCTTCTCTCTCATACTGTAACTTCTCATACTATAGCCTCTCATACTACACTGGCAACAGATAAAACTAGATATGCAAACATGTAAGTTCCAAGATCTGCATTAGCAAGAATATTAAACAAGCTTAAAAAACTGAATTCCTGAACAAATAGTAAACATTTACATTATAGTCATTATTCATTCTCTAAGATAAGGGGAATGACAAGGATAACTGACACCAGAGACAATTCGAAAATACTCACTTTGAGACCGATTCCTACCTCTCGTCTTCAAACTTTTTACTTGATGGCTAATAAGTGGCAAAACTGATTTTCAGCTCACCCCTCTCCCTGCCCAGTCTAAGGTATGCTTGTAAACGAGCAGGAAAGAAGCCAGAGGTAGGCTGTAGCCAGGAGGGCGAGAGCCTGGAAAACTCACAGGAAATCATTTGCAGGTGGTTGAGAATATACTAATTGGAGTTTTAAAAGCAAAATGTCCTAAACAGAAATATATCTTTTATTTGACCCATTCTACAAGGATGAAAAAAGAAGCAACTTGCCAAAATCTGTATCTTTTCAATCTCTTTAAGACAACCACAGCAGTTTGAAAATACGTATTTTGAATCACAGCACCACTCGCAACAACATAAAAAAGGAGAGAAAACATTCCTGATGGGTTATAAATGCACAAGCAGTATGAACAATATTTACCTTACAGTGAGCTGGACCTTGCTCACGCAAAAGCTTATACTCAGGCTGAATCTTGTTGAAACGGGCTAACTCATTCACAAGACACATTGGGGTTTTCTCTTTGGGGTGTGCCATGCTAGAAGGAACTGAAAAATAACGTAAGAGCATTGAAGTCAAGTATATAGACTGCTGCTCTCCTATGGATATGAAAAAGAGGGAAAACAAACTGAAGGTCTAAGGATTTAGAGTGGCAGTAATCCAAAACTGCAAACCACAATGGGGGCACATGTCTGAAGACAGCTGGAAACTTTTCTGAACCAGTTGAGGCCAGCTCACCTGGGAGAGGGTGTCTTCAAAAGAAAGAGAATAAGAAGTCAGGGGAATAACTAAACCATGGCAGGCAAGCAAGATCTGAAATCAGATGAAGAACAGCTATTACAACTAACCAAGAGAGTAACAAGGAGGTCTTTTGAGCAGACATACACTGGTTACGGCAACAGCTGCCAGCTGTATTCTAGTCGTTATTTCACAACACGCAACATGCCAACACCATTTCTCAAACAATAACTGTCATTTTCCACACACTTAACTTCTCATTCCAGGGTGTCCCCTAGTCTGATCTCCAGAGGCTGCCATCCTCAGATCTTAGCTATTTTTGAAAATTATATTAAGTTAAATAAAATGGCCTCAGTGGGCAGGAGCTTTACAAAGTCAATAGAATGCAGATATAAGACACATTAGAAGAAAAAGCAATAAATCACAGCGAACTGAAATAGTTGATGCCATTGCCTTTTAAGCCGGACTCAAATGGCAAATGTGGGTAAAACTGAATCTCTAGGATTATGACAAGTCAAGAATGGTATCTGGTGAGCCAGTCCAACGAAGTCTAGAGCCATGCAGCTCAGAGTGGGACAAGCTAACACTCTAAGAATAGATTTACAAAGTAAAGGAAATAAAATAATGAAATGCAAAGGAAATTATCAGGTGTAATGGGTAGAAAGGCACTTGTTACAAGGTGACTCTGGCATGGAGACACCCATGCTCACACTCCATTTAATTGGTTTTGCCACTTTAGGGAGTGAGAGAGAGAATATTGTTTTTAGTTTTTTTTAGTCAGGTGTTTCAAGTCTTTTCTAATCAATGAGCACATTTTTAGTTTCCTAATAATCAAATTTCAGTATCTCTAAACTTATTTTCTTTTAATAAATCTCTGCTTCTTCGTTCAATCTCTAATTGGTCCTCACTAGGATTTCTAAACTACCTCTGGAATCTCAACTTAAACTTATTCAAAATAAAAATTAACAAATGCCAATGCACTCTTCTGCTTGCCAGTAAAGCTGACTGTCCCCTTGCTTGGGATAAATTCTTAGAGACATACAAAAAGGGGGCTTACAAGAGTTCTTTGTCAGTTCTGGGAAATCATTTTAAAAGCAGAATTTTCCCATACAACAATGACTATCCAAAGTGGAATTTACTGTTCAATTCTCTCTGCCAGCCACCACTTTACAACAGACTAGACATTATAGTTTAGTTTTCAATTCTCTTTTTTTACACTTTGAAATGGTCTGTCAACCAAGACCTCCATTCAACCCAATGCACAACCAAGTGTTTTATATCTGAGATAAAAAAGCTTGGGCAGTAATATTTTCTTCTGCTTCTTAAAGGTAAATATGAGAGCTCCCTAGCTCTGCAATCTACTTAGATCAAAAAACAGGCTGAGAACACATTTGAAACAGAAGACACTTGGATTCATACGCTTGCTTACCTGCAGCTGCAATGGTGGGTGTAATAGATGCAGAGGGTAAAGCAGAGTTTTGAATAGGTCTACCTGCATTTTCAGAGGGCAGAGAGCTAGTAGTAGAAGGAATACTCATCAAAGGCTGTGAGAGAAGAGACTGGTTCTTGTTCAGTATTTGGCTCCCTGAGAGAGCAGCAGATGGGTTCTGAACTTGCACTTGAACTTGAGACATGGTCACTTTCAACAAAAGTGAACAACTGCAGGTAAACAGCTTTCAGTGCAGGTTAGTTCAGTGCTATGAAGTCTAAAGTTCTACCTAAAAGTTGTAAGGGAAAGAAAATAAAAAGGTAAATTATAGAGGAGATATGTAATTGCCAATGTTCAGTCACAACTGGTGTCACCTTCTCAAGTATGAAAATAGCCCTATTTAGCATGTAGCTATGTCCATGTATTAGAACTGTTTCTCCTTGGTATACAAGAAGGTTCCTGGTTTTGTGACTTTCTCAGTGTTTTTAAATTACTTACAATACCCTTATGTTCTGCATGTTCATTTTATGAAGAAAATCAATAGGGTATCATAATATTTATTGGTGACTATTAAGAATTATAAATTACAACTTATATTAAAAATATAAAAATGTTAAAATATGGAGAGGTTTTTCCATACTATATGGAATATGGTAAAAGTTCTGGCCTCAAAATTCTAGGAAGCTGAAAGCAAACTGGGTTGTAACACCATTAATAGGTGAATGTAAATAATGCTTCCATTTAAGGGCAGTGTGCTCAGATTGGCACCTTTAGGGCTTTCCTTTAGGTTGACTGAAGAAAGAGAAGAATTTCTCACTTCTGCTGTTTCTTTTTATGATGATAAAAGATCAATTTGTTTTCCTAAGAGTTTTGTTTTGAGATGGTCTCAGTTACAGACCCCAAAGAAAATTGTTGCACTCACATCAATGCTTGATCCTGAGAAATCTGAATAGCAGAGAACATTCTATGGATTTGTACAACTAAAAGCAAAAATAGAGATGAAGAAGAAGAGAGGAACAGATTTCAGACTGGCAATTTTATTGCTGTGGCTGGTAAAGCCTCCTAGGGAAGCAGAGGAGATTGTTGACTGTATCGTCTAAACTTCAAAGGCATTCTTTCTAAATACACTGATTTCTCCACAAGTCCAAAATAAGGACAGTTCTGCTCATTTTCATGACCACCATTCAAAAAGCTGAAAATACTGAAGGCAAAAGTACTCAAAAAAATAACCAGTAGCAACAAAGAACAGAAAGCAGAAACCAGCAAACAAATGAGAAGTTTTATTAAAGAGTAATTGTTCATCACTTTTTTCCCCAAAGTCTCAAAAATGATTTTTAATGAAAGCTAGACCTCTAGAAAGAGATGAATGACCAGAACAATTAAGTTACTTGAGGATTCCTGGCATATTCTCTCTTGCTGAGAGCAAAAAAGACTGCAAACCTCAACCAAACCAAACCAAATCCAAAACCTCAGCTACAATATGACTTTGGATCACAGAGGCATAAACAGTACCCTATTCAACAAAATTGCCCAATATTGCAGTTATTTCTTGTTTACTTTTGGAATCAGAACCAAATAGCAGTTCCACTGAGGATCTAGATAATGATCTTAGCAGACAAGCTGCCAGTGTCAAGAAACAAGTCCAGAACCATTGTTTCATTGTTTTTATTTCCTTCAGTTGCCAAAATATATTTCTCTCTCAATCTTCCTCCTCCCTCTCTTATTCACCTCCTTCCTCTCCCTCTCTTTCTAAACTGTCTTGAGGGCATTTTTCTCCAAAAAAAAAAAAAAGGTCATTTATAGTATACTCACAACACATCAGAACACCAACTACAGGTCACAGGCCAAAAAGTAGCCAAAAGGCCATAGCTGGTTTGGCTCAGTGGATAGAGTGTCAGCCTGCAGACTGAAGGGTCCTGGGTTCTATTCCAGTCAAGGGCACATGCCCAGTAGGGTACATGCAGGAAGCAGCCAACCAAGACTCTCTTATCACTGACTAGAGGCCCGGTGCATGGATTTGTGTACCAGTGGGGTCCCTCAGCCTGGCCTGCAACCTCTCGCAATACGGGACCCCTTGGGGGTTGTTGGACTGCTGGTTTCAGCCAGATCTCCTGCAGGGATCGGACTGAAACCGGCAGTCCACATCCCTCGAGGGATGTAGTAGTGCACAAAGTGGCAGGCGGCCCGGGAGGAGCCCAAGCCCAGGCAGGACACCACTCCCGCTCATCCTGGCCCCACTGTGACTGCTGCACGCTGTCCAGAGGGGCGAGGCAGGAGCGGCTCACACCACTGCAGCTGCGCTCGCCAGGCATGAGCCTGGCTTCTGCAGCGCTCCAGCTGTGGGAGCGCACTGACCACCAGGGGGCAGCTCCAGCGTTGAACGTCTGCCCCCTGGTGGTCAGTGCACGTCAGTGCTTAGGGTTTTATATATATAGATGTTTCTACTTCTCTCTCCCTCTCCCTTCCTCTCTGAAATCAATAAATATATATATATTTTTAAAAGTAGCCAAAAGCAAGTGTTTGCTTCAGAGTCTACCCATACCCCAGAAGGAGCAATCCAACTCTGCTCTCCAACTCTGCTCTGGGTAACTCCTGAGAGTCTGAGACTTGAATGAATGACTTAAATTTAGAAAGGGAGGGGCCCAAAAGGATCTATTTTGGCGAATGCTATCTGCAGCAGGCCCACTGCCAGCATTTCCATCACAGACAAAAATACATAGATTTTCTAGAAGTTGAGAAAGGGAACAAACTTTTAAGTAAAATGTCCCAAAAATGTTAAGCTCAAGTTCACCTGAAGTTATGTCTTTATAACAACTGGTTGAAAACAAGTAGTTCAAAACGTAATAAAAAAAATTTTACTCTCCTAATAAGGCTGTGTTCTTTACAAATTTTTAACTTCCAACACGAAAATCCAAAAAACAGTACTCATTTGCTAATAAATTTTTAGTCATTTACTAATTTAATACTTCTATGTGTCTTCAGGCCTGAAAAGAGAATCTAAAGCAGTGGTTCTAAAGAGGGGTACATGTGACAGTATCTGGAGACATTATTTGGATGTAACAACTGGGGGACGTGGGGACCTACTGGTATCTAGTGGGTAGAGGGATCAAGGATGTTGTTTCAAGTATACATATACTAATCCACAAAATAAAATCTTACACTAATATAACAAGTAGCTTATATATTTTCTAATACAGAAAAAGAAAATCCCCCTTTCACCTCAAAGGCTCTAAAAAACTGATGCTAATATTTTACCCAAACAAATGCTCCTCTCCTAAAGAGAAGCCTGGCAGCTATCATAGTTATAAATGAGGAAAAATATATTGTTTACCCACATAATTCAAAGAACAAATAAAGCTTTTGACTACTGCTGTTTATATAGCTCATAGCAGCCTTCAGGGGAATCATGGAATCTGGATATATTACGTCTGTATAAATTTAGAACTTAGTGCTCAACAGTACTCTGTCCTGAAGATTAAATCCTTAACTGAAAACTTGTTTTTTCTTTTTAATCTATCTTTAAGAATTGTTTTCCACCATATAGATTAGGGACTCGAGAGATTAAAATACTTCGTTGGAGTTTTCTTGTAGAACATCGGTATTTTACACACAGTAAAATTAGGTTGAAAAGTTTGAAACACAAAGACTCCTCAGTTTTTCCCAGCACTGAAAACACCTTTGACTGTTAAGCTTGTGTTATGCTATTTCCCTGCCTCCTGCCTCCAGCACAGATGAGGGCCTTGGTCTTTTCCTACATGAAGAGTTTTAGACACCAACTCAGGAAAACACGTTTATTTTATTCTTAAATCCAGAATTTACGAAGCATATATCAGCACTATACCACAAAGAGGGGTGATATAACAGAATTATGGGTATGTCTTTTGAAAAGACTCCTAATTCCAAGCCTCTCCTCCTTGGCCCTGTCCCCTGCCCAACCCCTCCTGGGTCCTAACTTTGGCTTGGTGATACAAAAATCTTTTCATAAAAACATAGAGTCTCACCTTGGCTGGCAGCTTCCATTTTACAAGTGCCAAGTACTTTTTAATGCATTGTGGGAAGAGGAACAGGAGCACATTAAACATTACAATAGCATTTTTAAAATAATACATGATGTGCTAAAAAGTGATCAGACACAAAATGCATATTCTTCACTAAGCAGTGAATCTACCAAGACTAGGCCATACTGAATACAATGTGAATGATTTAATACACAAGGCAGACCCTTCTAGAAACAGTTTACAGAACTATCTACAATAATGGTTTAGTCTTATTCACTCTCAACTAACATTGTTAAATCATTGTAGTATGACATAACTGCTTTAACAAATATAGAACAACATCGTTTTTAATATCTAATTTTTAACTGGATTAACTTATAATTTATAATAAAGTATCTGTACTTTTGTGTAATCAACACATCATTGGCCATTATAATAAGTGATGTCTCCAAACAAGATGTGTTTAAAAAAGAAAAAAGAAAGAAGTCATCCTTATTCTAGACAAGATTTTAAGATAGCCACAAACATTTCACTAAATATCTCCCCATTGAACTCCTTTATTAAATCTTGTGTGGTATGGAAAACACAGATACAAAGGAGTACTCCAGTTTCTTGCCATGATAAAGCACTTGGAGTATCAATAGCAACTTTAGGATATATTCATCCAATATTCAACAGAAATTTATTAAGCATCTGCTACATGTGAACCCTTATATGTCAGATTGTACATTCTCCAGTGATAGAAAGAATTAATTTGTTAAAGTTTTCCTCAAAGATACAGAAGAGATCTTTTTTTAAAAATATTTTTACTGATTTCAGAGAGGAAGGGAGAGGGAGAAAGAGATAGAAACATCAATGATGAGAGAGAATCATTGCAGAAGAGATGTTTAAGCAGCCAACTGTAAATCTATTCATCTGTTCTCTTTAATTTTTGAGAAGCTCCATTCTCAGAGAAACTTTGTAAACAACATGGAAAAGTTAAGGAAGAAATCACTTTTCCTACAATAACCTTGAAATATGCCTAAAATACCTTTATTTCCAAGATGTTTTTCTGATACATCTTTCTAGTTGTAATGTGCTTGTATGTTTTCTGCAAGTAAACTTACTCCCAACTTCCCCCCCCCCCCACCCCCCACTAGCACCTGCCATTCCCTGTCCCTGGAAAACAGCAATTCATTGACTCCAATAATTATCCAAACATCTACAGACAGGGCACCCACAAGTATAGAAACATGACAATCACTACCATCATAAAAAATCATTTCCAAAGAGACAACGTCAAGCAAATAATGTCCAATAGCAGGCCCATATGTCAAATCACAATACTAAAAGGTTCTTTAAAAGAAATATGACCAAACTACTTAAAAGAAAGAGAAAAAAAAAAAAAAGACCATTATGTACTTGGTACTCAAGAGGAAGACACAGGAAAAGTAACCCTGATGAGACACAATCACCTATAAGACAATAAAATCAGCCAAAAATAATGCCTGGAAATAATCCAGGCTGTTCAAGACCTTTGCATCCAATACAAGTGACTGAATGTGGCCCCTGTCTTACAGTTGGCCCAATGCCAACTGGGCAAGGGAGGATTTTCTTTCCACACAAATGTAACCATTGGGTGGTCCATTTAAAGAAACACTTCCTAAAAGAGAATTCATTATTAAATGTTCATCCAAGAACAACCATCACACCATACTGTGTACTAAAGAAAAACAAATTACCTCTGCAACCTAACAAGCTGCAAATCTTACTTTCTTTTTTAGCTCTAAAACCTTATCAAGCTCCCCTCTCTTCCCTAGATAAATTCTTAAAAATAACTAAACTCAAACGCATTATTTTTATAAACTGGAGGTGTTTTTAAAATCTAAACTTATAGAAACATAGAAAAATGTTTTAAACCAACCAAAATGAATATCTATAATATGCTAGAGATTTTTAAGAAGTACCTTGTGACATATTCTTAAATAAGGAGCTTGGTTCAACATAATAGTTAACTGGCTTTTCCTTTTAGAAAAGGGAAATTGTAGTCTGTAACCATGTGCCATCTACCTAGAAACAAACATGACTGCATTTACCATCATCTTCATGCAAAACAGACCAGTGCCAAGACCCAGTTTCTAAGAAACCAGCCTTGCTGCTAAGTAGCAACCAACAATTTTAAATTAAATCAGACTGAGTTGTGGCTTTCAGTTTTACTCCCAATTCAGATAGCAATTACGTATCCAACTTTTGGCAAGTCACTGCCCAAAGCCTCAGTTACCCCAAATCACTTTGTAATCGAGTATTTGACAAAGCCTCAGTCCTAGCATCTGAGAGCTAAACCCCTGAAGGTGTGATGTTATTCAGTTCTTGGGGGGGGGGGGGGGGAGGCATTATACAAAGTCAGTATGATGAGTGTAAATCCATTCACTGAGCTTTGTACAAGTTCTCTAATTTCCTAATGCTTCAATTTCCTCATTCCAAAGGATGTTGGATTAATTTGTCCACTACTGCCACCTCAGAGATATGATATGAAGATGTGCTTTCAATTCTTAGAAAGTGCTAAAAAACACAAAGTAGTGTATTTTGTAGATAAAAGACTGTAAAATCCTAGGAGCACTCTTACAAAACTTTTTTGGTCCAGTGGTAAACAGAATTTGAATCCTAACCCTATCTCATGATAGAAAACAAAGCTGAATTAGTTCCACAGGTTTGAAAAACAAGTTTAACATAAACAATCTGAGAAATCAAAGGCAAACTACAAAAGTTTCTATAAACAAGACACTTATTTGACGAATAATGTTAATGACTTCAGTAGTCAATTTTTACATCTCTACATTTAAAGTATATGGCAATGCCAGCTAGCGGGTTTTACATCTTGCCAATAATTTCCCCTGCATTTAATTGCTTTCTAATTAAAATCTCAAGAATAAAAACAAATTCAAACTATATAAAATCTCTTCTGTTTCTCTAATATTATAGCCAGAAGTAAATGTCATTTTCCATATTAGTCACTGAAAATTTTAAAAATATTATGAATTATGAACAGGCCTGAAATTATAGAGCCAAATTATGTGTACCTTAAAAAGAGGTGCTCCAGGAACAATGTTGTTGTGGTTCAGGTCTGAGAGGTTATGTGGTTAGAAAACCCCTGGAAAATAAGAAATAATAATTTACAGAGGATATCTTTTTCTGAAAATGAATATATATAAATGGCTAAAGTTTTGGGGAAATCTAAAACTTCCAAGTAGGGAAGTTTCTGAAAACATGATGTCCTGGATTGGCACACTCTAGAGCAGCCGTGGGCAAACTACGGCCCGCGGGCCGGATCCGGCCCGTTTGAAATGAATAAAACTAAAAAAAAAAAAAAAAAAAAAAAAAAAAGACCATACCCTTTTATGTAATGATGTTTACTTTGAATTTATATTAGTTCACACAAACACTCCATCCATGCTTTTGTTCCGGCCCTCCGGTCCAGTTTAAGAACCCATTGTGGCCCTCGAGTCAAAAAGTTTGCCCACCCCTGCTCTAGAGTCTACAAAAGGCACAACTGCATAAACATGAACATAGGATACAGTAGAAATTTCCTTTTTGGTCTCAATTACTTTCTGATAAGAGAGCTGTGAATAACTAAGATTTACTTTTTTAAAGAAGGAACTGGACATCATCTATTGCCTAATCATACAAGCCTGATTTTTAAACTGCCTAACTACTAGTATTTTATTTATAAATGCCCTTACCATGTGCTTGGTGTGCAAATACAATTTAGATAGGAAATTTTACAAAATGGTATCTTACACATAAATACTCTTAGTTTAAATTGCAAAATACAAAAAAGCACATTATATCTAATAAATCCAAATCATAATCCTTCCTTAGGATTTTAAGTGACATAAGAGTTTAATTCTCATACTCTCAGGTCTGCTTTATCTAGAGTTTTCCCACCTTTTAAATGGCAGGAGTCGGTAGCAAACAGAATTTCTCACTTTGAGATGCTTTTTGCATTTTTATGTCATTTATTTCTGCTCTGATCTTTATTATCTCCTTCCTTCTGCTCACTCTGGGTTTTTCTTGTTGCTCTCTTTCTAGTTCTTTCAGATGTAGAGTTAGATGATTTACTACCATTTTTTCTTGTTTTTTGAGGTAGGCCTGTAGAGCTACAAACTTCCCTCTCAGGACTGCTTTCATTGTGTCCCATAGGTTTTGGATTGTTGTGTTTTCATTGTCATTAGTTTCCAGGATGTTTTTAATTTCTTCTTTGATCTCATTGGTAACCCAATCAATATTTAATAACATGCTATTCAGCTTCCAAGTGTTTGAGTGTTTTGGATTGTTTTTATTGTAGTTTATTTCTAATATTATGCCATTGTGGTCTGAGAAGATGCTTGGTATGATTTCAATCTTCTTGAATTTGGGGAGACTTTGCTTGTGACCCAATATGTGGTCTATTTTTGAGAATGTCCCATGTGCACTTGAGAAGAACATATATTCTGCGGCTTTGGGGTGAAATGTTCTGAAGATGTCTATTAAGTCCATCTGATCTAGTGAATCATTTAGGATTGCTGTTTCTTTGCTGATTTTTTGTCTAGAGGATTTATCCAGTGATGTCAGTGGTGTATTAAAGTCCCCTACTATAATTGTATTGTTGTCAATCTCTCCCTTGCTATCTTCCAGGAGTTTTTTTTATGTATTTGGGTGCATATATGTTTATCAGGGTTATATCCTCTTGTTGTATCGTGCTTTTTGCATTTTTAGAACATAATTTTGCTCATTTCAATTTCTCACTGCTACTGTAACTTAATAAACAAAAAATAGCTGTTTACTGTCCAAATGATTTTAGAAATAAAATCAAGTGCTCTTGATTAGCTCTACAATATTTTAACAGCTCAAGCTCTTCTTTTTGTAGTATACTATAATAACAACTTTCCAATCTAGAACCATTTGTTCCATAATCTCACCCAATCAAAAACTAACATGAATGAAAAGTGGAAAAGGGCCCTAACCGGTTTGGCTCAGCGGATAGAGCGTCGGCCTGCAGACTCAAGGATCCCAGGTTCGATTCCGGTCAAGGGCATGTACCTTGGTTGCGGGCACATCCCCAGTGCGGAGTGTGCAGGAGGCAGCTGATCGATGTTTCTCTCTCATCGATGTTTCTAACTCTCTATCCCTCTCCCTTCCTCTCTGTAAAAATCAATAAAATATATTTTAAAAAAAGAAAAGAAAAGTGGAAAAGGCCTCTGAGCAGCCCAAACAGATGTCTAAGACTCACCTAATTGAGTCCATGCCTTTTACCAATGGGGCTTTCCTCCATTCAAACCCATCTATAATGAACAATTATGGTAGATTTGGTTATCTAGGTTTCTAGCCCAAAACAGAAGTTAAATAATTAGACTGAGAAAAAAGGAGCTGCTAAAGTCAGACATAAGGAAAATAGTAAGAAACAACCGCCAACCACGCAAAGCAAAGTAAAAAGGAGGAGAGAGGAGACATATAACAGTCTGCAACCATTTGGATTCCAAACATCGTTACACAACACAAGTGATGGCTGACATTCATATACACATTCACACTTCCATAAGTAAACATTTTTTTAAATCCTCCAACCATTTTCAAATGATAATCCAAAACCATCATGCTTATTACCAATATATGCATACAGCACTTACTCCAAACAGCAGCAGAGAAGAAAGACTGTGGGTTAAACACAATTCCCTTTCTTTCCCACTCAAGAAACATACTAGAATCCAAGCGCATGAATTAAATTAATTGCTTTAGCCCTAGCCGGTTTGGCTCAGTGGATAGTGTCGGCCTTTGGACTGAAGGGTCCTGGGTTCGATTCTGGTCAAGGGCAAATGCCTGGGTTGTGGGCTCGACCCCAGTAGGGGACGTGCAGGAGGCAGCCAATCAATGATTCTCTTTCATCATTCATGTTTCTATCTCTTTCTCCATCTCCCTTCCTCTCTGAAATCAACTAAAATGTATTTAATTTAAAAATTTCATTGCTTTATTCATTCAATAAGTAATTATTGAACACCTACTATTTGTAGGCACTATTCTAGACATTGACGAGAGAGGAGCACACAAATAAGATATAGTCTCTGTCTTTGTGAACTTCACATTTGTATAGGAATAACCTTGAACCCAACACAAATTTAAATAAATAATTCACAGTGGCATTTTAATTAGCAGTAACAAATCATTTATAATACACATCACCTCATAACTAAAGAAGACACAAGAGAACGTAAAAAATCTCTTGGCTACAAAATGCTGATTTAGGATAAGGGCAAACCAGCTAGCACATGGTTGCCTGGGTATGGTGGATAAAGCTCTTGATTGGGGGTCTGAGGTTTTGGGTCCCAAACTCTGGCGCTCAGATGAATAATCCTGACCAAGTTACTCTTGTAGGCCTCAACCTTTTAATGATTTAAATGATATTACCCCCACCAATTTCATGATTAATAAAACAATAGTCATATGAATCTTGAGTGAATGACTCGTAATGTAAATAAAATGCTTATAAACTGACATGTCATACCAAAGTTAGCTGTTAAACATCACTTTTTAGGGTATACAGTAAATAATACATAAAATGATAATTAATCACATTCAAAGCACGCTAAGAAAGAAAAAAATGTAGCAAACTTAAAAGAACTTCATCCTTCCAAAAAGAATATTTTTTACTTTATTCTTTTTTTCATGTTTGGTGCTTATATTGATAAATTCTCAGTTAAAAGGGAAATTAGTAGCTAGTCTAAATGTTCCAAACTGTAAAGGTTCACTCTTTCACAAACCAGAATAAAACTTATTGACTTAAGTATATTTGACTGTCATCTAGGTAAAGGGTCATGGAGCCTTAATGAGCAGGTTGGTTAAATTGTGCAACAAAGAACATAAGCATCCAAGCATAATCAGACTTATTATTACATGTAAATTATCTTCTTTCTG
Source organism: Myotis lucifugus (assembly GCF_000147115.1). Taxonomy (NCBI): domain Eukaryota; kingdom Metazoa; phylum Chordata; class Mammalia; order Chiroptera; family Vespertilionidae; genus Myotis; species Myotis lucifugus. Next base: position 2,139,133 of record NW_005871263.1, on the reverse strand, counting down.
ACAGAGGAAAGGACTGCCTAGTATTTTGTACAAAATCACAATGGCACCAGCAGACAATGGCCCTATTTCTATCAGGGAGGAATCTACAAAGGTAGAAAATCCATGCCTCAGTTAATTTTAATCTATCTAAAGCATGAACTTCAAAGAAGCAAAAATGTGTTTGGCTCAGTGGACAGAGCATCAGCCTGCGGAATGAAGGGTCCCACGTTCGATTCCGGTCAAGGGCACGTACCTTGGTTACAGGTTCTCCGGCCCCGGTCGGGGTGTATGCAGGAGACAACCAATTGATGTATCTCTCTCACATCGATGTTTCTCTCTGTCTCTCCCTCTTCCTTCCACTCTCTCTAAAAATCAATGAAAAAATATCCTCGGCTGAGGATTAATAAAAAATAAAAAAGCAAAAACATGAGAATCAGACAAAATCTAATCCTATCTAATAAAGAGGTAATATGCAAATTGACCATCACTCCAACACACAAGATGGCCGCACACATGTGGACATAAGATGGCTGCCACAAGATGGCTGGCAGGGGAGGGCAGTTGTGAGCGATCAGGCCAGCAGGGGAGGGCAGTTGGGAGGAACCAGGCCTGCAGGGGAGGGCAGTTGGGGGCGACCAGGACGGCAAGGGAGGGCAGTTGGGGTGACCGGGCCGGCAGGGAGGGCAGTTGGGGGCAATCAGGCCTGCAGGGGAGGGCAGTTAGGGGTGACCTGGCCTGCAGGGGAGGGCAGTTGGAGGTGACCAGGCCTGCAGGGGAGGGCAGTTGGAGGTGACCAAGCTTGCAGGGGAGGGCAGTTAGGGGTAATTGGGCCGGCAGGGGAGCAGTTAGGCGTTGATCAGGCTGGCAGGCAGAAGCGATTAGAGGCAATCAGGCAGGCAGGTGAGTGGTTGGGAGCCAGCAGTCCTGTATTGTGAGAGGGATGTCCCAGATTGGAGAGGGTGCAGGCTGGGCTGAGGGACACACGCCCCCCATGAACAAATTTCCTGCACCAGGCCTCTAGTTAGATCATAAAGCTCATGCCTGAGGGGAGCCATTACTGTAACAATTTAAGTTATCTGCTCAATTCATCCCCAAAATAAACATATTTCCAACACCTTTTCATGATTAACTGGAGACACTCATATGTCATTATAGACATATAATGACACAGTTGCCTGAGTTAAGGTTAAACACAGAATGGAAACTCATATACCATCTCTCACTAAAACCCCAATCCAAAAGCAGATTTAATTTCATTGATCTAGCCTTTTAAGGCTAGCCATACTACCTGGGTGGACAACCAAAGAGGCTTCTTATTCAGAAGATCACTGATTCAGAGAAATTGTTCAGGATGCAGTTCCACACCAAACAGAACATTACAGTAAGTATTCCCAATACCATCAAACAGGAAATGGATGTCAGAAATGGCTGGGAAGCAAAAAGAGCAACAACCACCTAACCCTGTAAAGTTAACTAGAAGCTTATTTAACTCACTTCCAATTAAGCAGAATACTATAATTCTAAAGAAATTAATTTTCTGCCCTAGCTGGTTTGGCTCTGTGGATAAAGTATCAGCCTGCAGACTGAAGGGTCCCAGGTTCGGTTCCAGTCAAGGGCACATGCCCAGGTTGCAGGCTCAATCCCCAATGTGGGGTGTGCAGGAGGCAAGCAATAGATGACTCTCTCTCATCACTGGCATTTCTCTCTCTCCCTCTCCCTTCCTCTCTGAAATCAATAAAAATATGTATTTTAAAAAACACTAATGTTCTTAGCAACAACCTGGTGTATATAGTTAATAAATCATTTTTTAACAAGCTTCATGAAGGATTATAGCAATAATTTAGAGTAAAGCCTCCTTCAACACAAAAGGTTACCGAAACATCCTCCACCCCATTTACTAAGTACTCCCCAAACCTTTGAATCAGCTTAAAAATTTTAGTTTAATTTGACTGCAGCAACCTATCACAACAAACAAAAATAAACTGTAGCCCTGGCCAGTGCTGCGCAATGTCTAGCATCAGCCTGCACACTGAAGAGTCTCAGGTTCGATTCCCTGATTGCCAGTCAAGGGCACATACCTCAGTTGCTGGTTCCCTACCCAACCCACTTTGGGGTGCATGAGGGAGGCAACCAATCGATGTGTCTCTCACACAACATACAACTTCAACTCTTGGCACAAAGTAAGAGCTGGATAAACAGCAGCTTTTATATTATTAGATAAATTCAATCTGACCTTTCAGATTCCTTTCCTGCATCAAATAACCTTCACCCGATAATTTTAACCTGGCGCATGGTAAGAAAGAACAACAAATATTATTATCCAGCAAATTCACTAATCCTGTGCTCAGTCACATAAACATCTATAAATATAAACTTATAGGTACATACCACTTATAAAATTACACAATAAATGGAAAGAGAAAACATGTTAACTAAAATCAACCTACTCACTGGGCAACCAGTACTAAAAGCTACAACAAAGAGAGAGACAATCTGATTTGGAGAAAAGATCCTAGGGCGCTTAAATAGATTTTCTTAGTTTTTCCTCTCGTAGACATGACAAAAACAAACATCTAGGACAATTATGACCTCTGTATCATAATAAAATGGCCTGTTTTGCTTCCATTACTGTTATAAACTCACAAAGCCATCGTCACACTTCTCTCCCAAATCAGATTCCATATTAAACAGAAGCAGGTGAGCCATAGATGTAATATTTAAAAAACTAACTTTTAATTGAAAGCAAATACTTTCTTGGATATATTTCCCTACTCTTGCTTTCACTAAATATATTTTGAGGGAGCACACTGAATATACTTTTTTAACAAATAAATGAATGTGTGTAATTCTGGGAAACAATGAAGTCTGCATATAATTTGCTTCTACCTCCACTTTCCTGGTGACATAAATCACTTTTACATCAAACTTATTCACTAGGATGGGAACGTAGATATTTTTAAAATAAATTAAGCTATTTACAATAATTTCACAATTTTGTTATTTTAAAAATAATTATGTTCTTTGGTAAGGTTTTTTAGTTCAGAACATTAAGTTGTGAGCAAAACAGATATGCAAACTGTGCACCTGGTGGTATTTAAAATCAACACAGCTAAAAAATAAATAAATGAATAAAATAATCACAGCTATATATTATAATCCTATCCATAGTAAGTAAAAACATAGGATTTCGTCAACATTATTCAAGCTTTTAATACTTAATTTATCGATAAGCACATCTTGGTGCATTAGACAATTTCCTTTAAAAAGCAAAGAGTTCTGGCCCTAGCTGGTTTAGCTCAGCAGATAGCGAGTTGACTGAAGGGTCCTGGGTTCAATTCTGGTCAAGGGCACATGCCTGGGTGCAGGCTAGGTCCCCAGTAGGGGATGTACAGGAGGCAGCCAATCAGTGATTTTCTCTCATCATTGATGTTTCTCTCTCTCTCCACCACTTCTTCTCTGAAATAAATAAAAGTATATTTTTTTAAAAAAAGAAAAAAGGCAGAGTTCTGACCCAGCCATTATGCTCAATGGTTGAGCATTGACCCAGGAACCAAGAGGTCACAGTTTGATTCTGGGTTGTGGGCTGGACCCCCATGGGAGGGTATGCAGTAGGCAGGTCAATGATTCTCTCTCATCACTGATATTTCTCTCTCTCTCTCCTGCTCCCTTCCTCTCTCTGAAATCAATAAAAATAAACATTTAAAAGAGAAGGACAAGTAGAAGAGAGGTGATAAAGCAAGGGTAGTAAAATGTTAATGGCACAGAGTAAGTGATAGATATAAGAGGTGACATTAAAATTCTTTAAACTTTGTTATATATTTGTAATTTTTCATAATGAAATATTCAGTAAAAATAAACATAGCAATGTCTTCTCGTAGTTCAATCTCTAACTTGTAAATTATATTTTTTAGGATAGCATAAATGCTATATAGTCTTAATTTTGATAAAGTTTTACTTAAGGAAAAGTTCAAGTAGAAAATTGTACCAGAAGCATATTAACCACAAAGGTCTCCACCACCACAAGTTAATTTAAAATAACCTGTCACAGGTCTAGTGGAGAACAAAATCTGTCATAAAATTCTCTAAAAACTTCTGAAGGCTCCAAAATCCAAAAGGAGAGCAAGGCCAAAAGCTCTCATTTGAGGGGAGGAGTTTACATTTCCCCAAATTGAGCAATTCTGTGTCACTAAGCTGCATGTGAAATATGATCCAGTTTGGAGGCTAATAAAAACAAGGCCCTATGACATCTCACAAAAAGATACCTTTTTCATGAAAGTTTCATCTTTATTTATACCAGTAAGTTTCACTCTCACTCCATCCAGTAAAAGGGCATCAGAGAAAGTTGCCCTGTAAGGTGAGACCCACTCTGTACCTCTAGGTTAAATACTTCACTGTTTTATGGGGGAGAGACTCTGGATGAAGCAGCACAGGATATTCCCAGGTTTAATGATTACACCCAGAATAATGTTAATGGTTGGACTTCAGAATTGGAGGAGGGGAGGGAATTCTGAGTCATGCTCATTTTTAAACTTAAGATAATCTGCATATAAATGAGCTTTCTGGCTTAATTTTAAAAGAGAACAATGATAGACTGAATAAACTGCACAGTATTTATGATAAGAATTCCAAAAACATAAAAGTTTTACTTTAAGCCAACTAGGAAGTACTAAGCATTTTTTTAAATTTTTTAAATATATGTTTATTGATTTCAGAGAGGAAGGGAGAGGGAGAAAAAGATAGAAATATCAATGATGAGAGTCATCCATCAGCTGCCTCTGCAGTCCCTATGGGAATGGAGCCTACAACCCGGGCATGTGCCTTTGACTGGAATCGAACACAGGACCCTTCAGTCTGCAGGTCAACGCCCTATCCACTGAGCCAAACTGGCTAGGGCCTAAGCATTTTTTAAAATAAAGTACATTTTGTGTCCTTTCTTAGACACCAAATTAGATTTTCCCCCTAAGTTAATTTTAAGAGGTATGTATGTCCCTCCCCATCTCTCAGGTTGTAATATCTGAAACACAACATACATTTTTGCCATACCTGATCAAGTTCAAAAATAAACCTACATAACTGAAATAACAATGCTATAGGTCTAAAAGCTGGAAACTGTTCATGACCAGAAATGTGAAAACTAAGTAATAATGACAAACAATATTCCTGTCAACTTTCATTCTAGGAGAGCCTTCCTTTAAGCAAGAAAGAAAAACATGAATATCTATGCTATGAATTCATACTTACTAAATTTGCTTATAAATACAGCAGATGGGAAGGTGGGGTCTTTGGAAAATAATTCTACAACAGTTTTTAAATCAAATATCCTTTGCTTAATTCTTAACCTAAGGTAATAGCAGCATATTTACATAAAAACTGTAAAGAAACTTTGAAAGTTATTATGAATTAACTGTTGTTTAACTTTGACACAAAGCTATTCTCCATTAAAAGTGATTTAACAGGTAGGTCTCTCCACCAAAACAGGATTAGGGATATCTGTATTTCTGATTACTTTTCAATTACAATCATTAATAATAGCTCAAGAATTGTTGCTTTTGTACACAAAGAAGCAAAGAAGTATTTTGGATATAACTTTGAAGGGAGGAGGTAAGCACTGAATCAAGAGCTAATTTGGTTGCTAATTTTTTTTCCCTGCTGTAAAGTAATCATGTATAAAGAAGAGAAGCCCAATAAACAAAATAAGAACTGTGATTCTACTAAAAGTCAATTTTGTGGCAGATTAAGAGTCTGGGGCAATCTGGTAAAATTATGTTTAGGATTTATTTCAAAATAACCTAGTTTGGGGGAGGGTGTACTATACGAAACAAGATTGGATGGGCTATAATTTAACTGTCAAAGCTAGGTGACCAATATATGGAGATTCACTATACTACTTGAGTTTTGTTATGTTTTCCATAATAAAAAGGTTGTTTTTTTTTTAAATTAGGTTACCTACTGCAATATTAAAACATTTCCCAAACACTACAATTTGTGATATGGCAGAAGACATTGCTATGTCTTCTTTTGCTTGTATAGTTATCTGGGTGTTTTTAAAGAGTTATCCAAACAAAGATTTTAAACTAGAGATGATGGTAAGATTATGTCAGAAAATTCTAAGAAAAAGTCAAAAACAGAGAGGCCACTTTGCATCGTGTGTTACTGAGAGATGGGTGTAAATTAAAAGTTTTAAGTTCAGTAAGGAAATCTACCTAAAATAATCCAATGTACAGGAGGATCACTGACTAGAACAAACACACAGGTCTCAGTCTTTTGTAAATGTGAACCTCCATGAGTTGCATTTCCTTAATGAAAGGTACACCTAAACAACTAAGCACAGAATTAAGAGAAACTCGGCATTTCTTAGAGTTGCTGTTTTATAAATCCCACCTGTCACCAGGATGACTGAAACTGCTCCCTGTACAATCCAACCGTATTTTTAGTTTTTACTTCAACAAGCAGCAATGTAATTTACATTGGGCGAGCACACCGATTCTTGAGAGCCCAAAAATCAACCAAAAAGTCTGGTTTAACTCTATTCCCATCACCGTCTAAACAATTAAAGCTACAAGCAGAACGCAAGAGTGACCTTAAAAATGTCCCCACAGCCAAAGAACAGGGGCAGAACAGACTGAAGCACACATCTTCCCCGGAACAGAAGAAAACTTCCACATAAGCAATACTGCGACACGGAGGTGGGGCAAGGGCTTAAAAGGAAAGTCGGCCAACAGGGACGAGGGAATAAAAAGCACAGCTGCAGCGAAAAAAAAAAAAAGTTAGAAGTTAGAGATAATAGCGCAAGAAAGGGCATTTTCCAGCTTCGTACACCGCCCCCCCCGCCCCACCCCCTCCAGAGCCTGCAACACAGCAAGAGCTCCAAAAACGTTTGCCGAACTCAAGGAAAGCTTCTGCCAGCAACTTTCCCAGGAACGGAATGACAACAAGAAGCCTGATGACGGCAGGAAAACAGGGAGCTGGTGAAAATCTTGCAGTTGGCTCGGCTGAGGAGGTGGAAATAACAGCACCTTTTACAGACTGCCTACTGACAGGGTGTCCCAATTAAACGTACACTCCTTCCAGATATGAACGCCCCAAATAATAAATCGGCGCTGCAAGCGGGCACGCTGAACATCTCTGCCTCCGAGGAAACCCACACGGGGAGGTGGGTCAACTTCTGTCCACGCTGCCCCCTAAGTTATGGCTTCATATCACGCTAATCAATTATGCAGATGCTTTACTGGGACACGCTGTGGGTCTGGCACTTGGATAAGCGCTTTATACGCCCCAGTTCACCGAACCTTAACCACCTGAAGCGGCAGGGACCTCATTAGCCCCTTGTTCCAACTAAGACACCGGGCGTTTCAGTGATTTGCCTAAAAAGGCACAGGTGGGACTCACACCCGCGTCCGACACCTGAGCGGTGCTCCTGACTACGGGTCGGTAGCGGTGCTGCTACCCCACCGGGCTGCGTTCTCTCAGGTGCTCGGCCCTCAGGGGCTTGACGCGGGGACCCTGCGCCCCTGGCCCGGGAAGAGCCTCCGCACTCCGCGCGCGAGGAGGAAGGAGGGGAGGCGGCGTGGCACCTGTTTCTGGCCCCAACAAGGGGCGGAGGAACTGGCAGCGACCAGGGTCCAGGCCGCCGGGCACCCCGACGCGGGGGGCGCCGGAGGATCCTCCTCTCCGGGAAGGTCCCGCCGGCTGGGAGAGGCCCCGGGAAGGAGGCGGGGCGCGCGGTCCCGCCGAGGCCTAGGCCCCCACTCGCCGCCCACCTCTCGGCGGCGCAGCCCCGGCGCGGGCCCCGTCAGGCCCCGGCCGCCTCACCTGGCTGCTGCCTGGAGCTTGTCCCCCGACCGGCGGTCCTGGGCGGCGGCGGCGAGGAGGGGAAGAAGGAAGGAAGGAGGGAGAGAAGGAAGGGACGGCGGGAGGGAAGAGGCGGAGTGGCCGCGGAGGAGGCGGGCGCCGCCGGGCCGGGGGGGTGAGAGGAAGGGGGAGCCGAATCTGACGCGGCCACCGCCGGCGCAAACGCTGAGGAGCCGCTCCGGCGCCCGCAGCCCGGCAGGAAGTGACGGGGGAGGGGCCTATGCCCGCCCCCCAGCTCCTGCCCTCCTCCCACTCGGCCCCACCCCCGCCCGCGGTCCGGACCACAAATCCCAGCGGGCTCTGCGGCAGCGCCTGCGCTCGCAAGGCACGCCGGCAGCCTAGCGGGCTCGGACCTGGTCTTGCTTGAGCTGCCTAGTCCCGCCCTAGGCGCTGGGACCTGCTGGGAGTTGTAGTTCGGCTGGGAGATGGGTCTGGGCTGCTCTCGAGAAGCAGGGCGGAGCCTTTCTTTTTCCTCACCATGTTCTTTCTTCCGGTTTTCCTCAGTCCTCCCCCCTCGGTTCCTTATTTTCCTCCATCCCTCAATTCCTCCTTCCGTAAATGTTTATTAAACGCCTGCTGTATGCAAAGAGCTGACAATACAGTATGGTGGTAAAGAGAAAGACAACAATTCCTGCCCTCATGGAGCTTACGTTCTAGTAGGGGGTAAAACATAAAAATAAAATCAGCCCCTGACTGGTTTGGCTCAGTGGATAGAGCGTTTGCTTGTGGACTGAAAGGTCCCAGGTTCGATTCCAGTCTAAGGGCATGTACCTTGGTTGCGGGCACATCCCCAGTAGGAGGTGTGCAGGAGGCAGCTGATCGATGTTTCTGACTCTCTATCCCTCTCTGTAAAAAAATCAATAAAATGTTTTAAAAAAAATAAAATCAGTAACTTTTATAGTGAGTTAAAAGGTAAGAAGTGCCAGATCCTATTTCTCTCACCCAATTCTAGATAAACTAAATGTATTTTAGCAGCTATCTTATATGGCAGGTTGGGGTTTGGGGTGGGGATTCTTTTTTTTTTTTTTTTTTTGCTAAAAGTATTACAAAGGGTATTAAATATGCGTCCTTCCCCCCCCACAGCCCCCCCCCGCCCTTGACAATTCCCTGCCCTCCCTTACCCCCCAGTGTCTTATGTCCATTAGTTATGCTTATATGCATGCATACAAGTCCTTCGGTTGATCTCTTACTCCCCTCCCTCCTGCCCCCCAACCCTCCCTGGCCTTCCCACTGCAGTTTGACAATCAGTTTGAGGCAGCTCTGCCTCTGTATCTATTATTGTTCAAAAGTTTGTAATGGTCTTTATTATCCATGAATGAGTGAGATCATGTGGTATTTTTCCTTCATTGACTGGCTTATTTCACTTAGCATAATGCTCTCCAGTTTGGGGTGGGGATTCTTGGACCTCTAGAATCACACAACAAAGAATAATGCAGCATTGTGAGAGGTCCAGGAAACTGAAGGACTGCAGATGCCCAGGCCTCCTCCTGCTTCCCTACTCTTTAAAAAGTTTATTTTCTCTCTTTGATTTTTTTTTTCCAGAGAGGAAGGGAGAGGGAGAGAGAGAAACATCAATGATGAGAGAGGATCACTGATGGAATTCCACTTTCCAGAATCCAGCCAGCAACCCAGGCAAGTGCCCTGACCAGGAATCAAAACGTGACCTCCCGAGTCATAGGTCAACGCTCGACCACTGAGCCATGCTGGTCTCTGCTTCTCTCTTAATCCAACTATTGTTCAATCTTTCCAAAGCAATATAGTTTAATTTGTATAAATTCATAATATGAGGTCCTGTGGCTGAAGGGGTCCCTCCAAACAATGCTTTGGGACTTTTCCCTAGCCACAGAGGACTCCTCTCCTGGACCAGGACTTTGTAAATTCAATGAAACTGAATCCCAGGACACCAATAACAGTCCAAGGACTTTAACTGTCCCTGAGTGCCCATCCATGACAGTACTAAACAACAATCAAATATTGTCCAGCCCTCTGCTGAAGGCGAATTATTTTTCTTTCTAACTTCCAAGCAGTCTGATTCCATAGCTCACATAAGTAAAGGAGCAGACATGGAGGTGTTTCCCTAAACCCAAAGCTGGGGTCCCGGTACAATCATACAATCTCTTCAAAGGTGTAAAGGTAGAAGGTGGTGTTCTGACCCATTTTACTATCATCCATGAGGGTTCAGGTGATGGGCTTTTGACTTCCGATCTTAAATTTCTTCCCGTATTCTATACATTGAGGGGGTGGTCGCTCTATTTTTTTTTCTTTCAAATACAGGCTTTGGATTTTATTTTTATAACTTGGACCTCTGTACAGTTGGACCTCTGTTTCCTCGTTAAATGATTAGAAACAACCATTTCCTATCTTACCCAGAGATCGTAAGAATTTGTAGAGCTTGATACTGTCTCATCTTCCCCATCTGAAGAGTGAAATATCTCTCCATAGTGTTGTGATGTCCTAAGTGTGATGCTCTGAGCAACCCAGGCTACTGTCTGCTCCTATTAGTGACTAATCACCGGTCATTCCACGGGTCAGGCATCCTTACAGCACTCTGCTCTCCTCCCTCCCCCAACCACTGATCTTACTGTCTCCATAGTTTTGCCTTTTCCAAAATGTCATATACATAGTTGGAATAGGCTAGTATAGTTCTTTAAGATTGGCTTCTTTCACTTAGTAATATGCATTTAAGTTTCCTCCATGCGCTGAAACCGGTTTGGCTCAGTGGATAGAGCGTCGGCCTGCGGACTGAAGGGTCCCGGGTTCGATTCCGGTCAAGGGCATGTACCTGGGTTGCGGGCACATCCCCAGTGGGAGATGTGCAGGAGGCAGCTGATCGATGTTTCTAACTATCTATCTCTCTCCCTTCCTCTCTGTAAAAAATCAATAAAATATATTTAAAAAAAAAAAGTTTCCTCCATGTTTTTTCATGGCTGATAGCCCACTTTTTTATTTTTGATAGCTCACGTTTTTTTCTATTTTTAATAGATACAGTAAATAACTATAATTTTTAGATAAAAATCAACTTCTCATAGGGCTTTTATGAGCTTTGCATGTTCCCATTCCTTGTTACAAACACATATAATTTATCTTCTCAGAAGGAACACGCAGAATTTAGTGTAACTTCATTGTCACAGTGTCTTACTTCTGTCTTCTTCCTAAAGAAAAATAAATACTTCTTTTATTATTTGGCAAGAATCAAAAAGTCTTCATGCCCTTGGAAGAGAATATGACTGACAGTCTCTAGGTACAAATAGAGAAAAACAAATCTAAGTGACCCACTTCTGAACCCAAGTCAGCCCCATGGCTAACCTATGCCTCTAATTACTATTCTTTGGTTATACAACATGAAAGTTCAGAGTCATTTTCAAAAACAAGGACTATTAAATCTTTAGATTGTTTTTTTTTCTTTTTCTTCTGTGTTTTTAGTTTTAATTAGTTGCTATCACTCTAACACTTACATAATAATCTGGGTTTGTATCATCTCTTTAAAAATGAGGCAGATTTGGCTGCACAGAGCCTGTGAGTGGCAGCTGCTCCCTGAAGATAGACATATCCTTTTCATGTTACCACAGACCCTAACCTGCCCACGTCTCTCATTCGTTACACTCTTCTTTGTGTTGACATTTAAGTTTGCAATGCCTGGCCTACTGTGTAACTGCATGGACTAAGGATGGTTTATGGAGCTGAAAACTCACCAGAAAGACAAAGAATCTCCAAATGTAAATGTGATAAACACAGGAAGGAAAGGGACATAGTATTATGGGGGCCTTTATTAGCATCCTGAAGCATGGTAGATGTAGCAAAGATTTAAAGGAAATGAAGGAGGTAACCAGGCAAAAGTGATGTGGGAAGTGTTCTAACCAGTCCAAGTAGGGTGGAAAGCATGTACAAAACCCTGTGGCAGGACAGCATGCGGCCCAGGTTCCAGTTACTATTGCTACAAAATGAATCACTCCCAAATTTAGCGGCTTAAAAGAACAGCAATCAGTTAATTATCTCTCATAGATGTGGGTCAGGAATTCAGAAAGAGTTTGGCTGGGTTCTTCTAACTTGGCATCTCTAATATGGAGCTGGACCACTGCGGGGTAGAGCCCCTGGGCACTGACTGGGTGCCTTTGGGCCTATCCATGTGGTCTCTGCAAGGGCTACTTTGAGCTTCCTCACAGCATGGCAGCCTCAGGGCCCTCTAGTTGTTAATTAGAATAGTTAAACAATACGTAAGCTGCAGTGGAATGGCAGCAGAAGGCTTCAAGAGTGAGTATGCCAAAGAGCAAGGCAGAGCCTCATTGCATTGCCTTATGTGACTCAGTCTTGGACGTCACATAGAGCCATGTCAGCTGTAGTTTATTGGCTACAAGCAAGACACAAGCCTGTCCAGATCCGATGGTAGGGGAATTAGACTCTACCTTCTGATGGGGGAGAGGAAATGGCAGGTCTGGAACTCAGAGGAAAGGCAGGGCTGGATACACAACATGTGAATATCATTTGGGAGGTAATTGAAGCCTTGGGTATGGCTGTTAGTGGATGTTAACACCTGACAAATTATTTCTGTTCCACTCTCATAGCCCCTTAGCACAACTCTGCAACCTTATAATTATTCAATTATTTGCTGAATTTGCTCTGTTTGGCTAGGACTATATGATCAACTTCCAGGAGGGCATACACTCAGACTATCTTAGTCACCATCATGTCTCTGGCCCCTAATACAATGCCTGATACACACAAATTTCTATTAACTGTTGATGAATCACAACCTCTGTTATCTTTGTTGGAGTTCCTAAAAAACAAGAAACACCTGTCAGATTGATTAGTGTATGTCAAGGTCACTTATACTATGTGTTACAAGGTTGAGAACTATTTGCTAGTCTAGATGAGTAATCCTCAAGATTATTTGTGGTAGACTGTTCCCCTAAAACTATTTCAGAATCTTAGGGTGACAACAATTAGAAGATATAATGAATAAAAAAAGATATAATGGAAGACCTCATTTATAAGGCAATTAAAAATTCCTAGGAATAAACTTTACAGTAACGATGCACAATCTATGTGAAGAAAAAATTTTAATTCTACAGAAGAACACAGAAAAAAGACTTGAAGGAATAGAAACATAAACTATGTTCTTGCCTAGCAAGACTCTGCATCATTAAGATAGATGTTTGATAAGACCCCAATAAAAACACAAACAGAATTTTATTTTGGAGTTAGATGAACCATGTCTAAAATTTTTATGGAAAAATTAACCAGAAAATATTTCTGAAAATGCCTGACCAAGTAGACAACATACTATAAAACCTTACTAATTAAAACTGTTAGGTACTAGTGCCTAATTCCACAAACCAGTGGAAGACAAGAAAAATTCCCAAATAGAACAAAACACATGTAGGCATTCAGTATTCAATAAAGGTGGCATTTCAAATTGGTGAAAATAAGTGGATTTTATTCAATAAATGGTTTGAGACAATTATGTAGCCTCTGGCATAAAAAAAAACAAACACAAAGTTAAATACATACCTCCTATCTTATACCAGGAAAAGAGTCATAATGGATCGAGAACTTAAATGGAAAGAAGGAAACCATAAAAAGATGGAAAGAATCCCTAATTCTTTATGACCATGATGGAGAAGACTCTTTTAGCTATATTTGGACTGCAACTAGTGCCCATTTGTAAACTGTTTATTACTTGCTCAGCACAATATAAGTACAGAAATTGAAAATAAGTTCTCAGAAAATTTTCTAGCAAAATGATATTGCCACATTTTACTGTATTTTAACAAAAGTACCAGTCTGGCTCTAACCAGTTGCTCAGTGGTTAGAGTGTCGGCCTGTGGATTGAAGGGTCCCGGGTTCGATTCTGATCAAGGGCATGTACCTTGGTTCCAGGCTCAATTCCCAGTAGGGGGCGTGCAGGAGGCAGCTGATCGATGTTTCTAAGTCTCTATTCTTCTCCCATCCTCTCTGTAAAATCAATAATATCTATATATATCTACATCTATCTATCTATCTATCTATCTATCTATATATTTTAAAAGCTTCCTATTAATATTTTAAATATATATATATATCTTTTTAAAAGGTTGCTAGTTCAAATCCCGGTCAGGGCACATGGCCAGATTGCAGGCTCAGTCCCTGGTAGGGGCATACAGGAGGCAGCCAATTGATGTTTCACTCTCAAGTCTATATTACTTTCTCTTTCTCCCTTCCTCTCTCACTAAAAAAAATCAATTAAAAAATATTTTGTTAATCCTCACGGGAGGATATTTTTTCCATTGATTTTTAGAGAGCGTGGAAGGGAAGATGGGAGGGGGGTAGGGGAGTGGGGTAGGGAGAGACAGAGAGAGAGAGAGAGACATACATCTATATGAGAGAGACACATAGATTGGTTGCCTCCCGCAAGCACCCCAACTGGGGCTGGGGATCAAATCTGCAACCCAGGTACATGCTCTTGACCAGGAATTAACCCGAAACCCTTCCGTGTACAGGCTGATACTCTAACCACTGAGAACACTGGTCAGGGCAATAGCAAAAAATATATATATTTAAATATATTTTTATTGATTTCAGAGAGGAAGGGAGAGGGAGAGAGAAATAGAAACATCAATGATGAGAGAGAATCATTGATTGGCTGCCTCCTGCACACCCTACACTGGAGATCGAGCCCAAAATCTGGCGATTTCCTGACATGAACGGACCCGTGACCTCCTGGTTCATAGGTCTACACTCAATCACTGAACCACGCCGGCTGGGCTACATATATTTTTTAATAAAAAAATATTTTGAAAAAATGGCAACAGCCAAAATAAATAAATAAATAAAAATAAAAAATGACAACAGCCAACACATCGATAGCTGTCTGATGTGAATGCCATGTCTTTTTTTTTTTGAATGCCATGTCTTGAACCATAAATATATAGGTCATATAATAGAGTTGCTTCTTATTGGTCACATCACATAATAAGGTTGTATCTGATTGGTTAATTCTTGGTACCAGAAATCATTATATACAAGTATAGGCACCTAACTTTTTTTAAAAAGTCACTTTGGAGCAAAAAGGGTAGGTAATTACTCTTATTTTTTGTAAATAAGTCAAAATTATACCTTTTTTGGGTCAGATTGGCCAAAAATACATTTTTTGGTGTGCCATAGAATTTTAGTAATTAGTTTATGTGTGCCATGAGATTTAAAAAGTTGAAAATCACTGATCTAGGAAATAACACTCAATAAAGTGGCAGTAGATGTTCTTCATTCACAAGACTGCATCTAAAATCAGGGTATGAAACTTGCCACCATCATAACCACCATTAAAAGAGATCTGAGGCTATAATTTTTTTTAAAAAAGGAAAGTAACAAGTGTTGGCAAGGATGTGAAGAAATTGGAACCTTAATACCTTACTAATGGGAATGTAAAATGGTGCAGCCATTGTGGAAAACAGTTTGCTGGTTCTTCAAAAAGGTAAACGTAGAATTTTCATCTTTCCCAGCAATTTCACTCTTAGACATATACCAAAGGAATCGAAAAGAAGGAATCAAATATATTCTTGTGTGTCAATGTTCACTGCAGCAGTATTCACAATAGCCAAAAGGTGGAAACAACCCAAATGTTCATCAACAGAAAAATGAATAAAGAAAATATGGTATAGACCTACAACAAAACATTATTCAGCTATAATGAAGTCCTGATACATGCTTCCATTTGGATGAACCTTGAAAGCAGTATGCTAAGTGAAATAAGCCAGATACAAAAGAATATTGTATATTGCAACATGTATGAAATATGTAGAATAGGCAAATTCATAGAGACTAAGTAGAGGAGAAGTTGCAGACTAGGGAGAGAGAATGGGAAGTTATTGCTTAATGGGTGCAGAGTTTCTGTTTGAGCCCATAAAAAGCTTTGGAAACACAGTAGTGATGGTTACACAACACTGTTAATGGAATTAACAGTGAACTGTACATTTTAAATGGGTAAAAAAAAGACAATTGAACATACTTTGTTGTACAACTACAACTCTGTTGCAAGTAGAGAGTGTTGATATGGAAGGAGCAAACATCTATGAAGGTGGATGGGCAATGCAAGAGGGCTTCATATAGGAGGTGATGTTTAGGGCAAGTTGTCTAGAGGAAGTAATCACAAGCTGCATTTAAGAGTAATATTTCCACAAGCAGAAATGAGAGAAGTTTCTAGAAAGCCTGCGCCCCACTTTCTGAATAACCCTGGCGCCCCTGCCTAGATTATTATCTTGGCTCTGTTATTAACTGTCTCTGTGACCTTCCGACCCCTCTGTGCCTCAGTGTTCCCATCTGTAAAAAGGTGATAGTCATTTTACTTCTGCGAGGGTTACTGTGAGGATTAAACTAATTAATACATGTAAAAGAACTTAGCAGTATTTGGCACATAGTAAACATTCTATAAGTGTTAGCTATTTTTATTTCTTTTTTACGAAAACGTTTATTGCGGAAAGTCTAAGAAAATAAAAATCACTTCTAATTCTACCTCCCAGAGAAAATCACTGCTAACCGTTTATTGTATTATCTTCCAGTTTTATGTACATAAATATACACATACAGAGCTTATCCACGCACCTCTTTAGACTTTCTCGCCCCTCGCACTCTGCAACGTCCCCCCTGCTTTTTGAGACAATGGAATTTGACAGAGGCAAAGCCCGCCCCTTGATTGTGTCACTAGAAGCCACGCCCCACACTAGCGCATGCGCAGTCCTCGGGCGCCGTGGTTCGTCGAGGGCTTCTTCAGAACGGAAGTGACGTAGGCAGTGACGAGGGACGGTCGCGGAAAAGTTCCGGCTGTCGCGTGCCGTGGGCTGGTTTCCGACAGTGACCGCGGCGGCAGCATGCTGGAGGAGCTGGGTTTCATCGGGACCATCGGCGAGGATGACGAGGTGCCGGTGGAGCCCGAGTCTGACTCCGGAGACGAGGAGGAGGAGGTAGGTATGAGCCGACCGGGGGTCGGGGCGCAGCGGCGGACGGTCAGGTTTCCTAGACTCGTTTCCCTTCCCTCTGATACCTCGGCTCTGTCCCCAAATCCTCAGCATTCCCCAGCCAGGCCGGCATGTGTCCTTCAGCTAAGGGTCTCACCGGGACCCCCAGATCTTCCTCAGTTTGCTCGCCACTAGCGTTTCCTCGCCGCCGCACGGTGCCGTGCCATTCCGTGTCGCCTTGGCGAGCTCGGTACCCACTCTCCGAACGGATACTTCATCCAGGTCTTGTAATTGGGATCCAGAGGCGAAACAAGCCCTGGTTTCTGCTCAAGGAGCTGCGGTCATGCATTCGTTCGCGATGACAGTATTTAGTCAATACTTACATTTGTTACACCTACTGTTGAGCATGTGGGACATAGCCATGAACAGTTAAAAAGGGATCAGTGTCATGAAAAAGTGCTCACCCTTCAGAGATCCAGCCGGGGTGTTTTCCCCTCTGCGACCTCATCTGTCTGCTGACACCTCCATTGGGGCGTCCTATGGCCTCCACAAATTTCAACTGCTCCAAAGCTGAACTCTAGTCTCTCTCCCTCACCCTCCCAACCTGCTCCATCTCAAGCCAGAAACCTTAGAGTCATCCTTGGCAGCTTCTTTCTCCTCTCCTGCTCCAGTGTTCTGGAAGCTGGTTTAGGAATCTCTCTCAAGCTTCTCCCCCTCTCTCCAGCCGCACTGCTTCCATCCTAGCACAGGCCACTGCTAGCTTGTGCCTGGATACCCAGAATACTAACAGACCTGGTCTCCAGCTCTTTTTCTTGTTCCCCTCCAGGGTATTCACTTAGCAGCCAGAATGATCTTTTTAATTCTTTAAAAAAAATTTTTTTTGATCTTTTAAATTCTTGAATGGAAAACTTATTAAAAAAGGAGTAAAGCAAATATGGCAAATGATAATGCAAAACGTCAAGAATGAGGTGCTAAAAAAAAAAAAGAATGAGGTGCTATACAACTCAATAACTAAACGAGATACCCAAGAAACTTAATCACTACTAATAATGAAATTTAGGGTCAGAGTTTTTATGAGGTTGTTTAACTCAAGGAAAAATGTCAGTATAGCACTCTTTAGTTCTCCAGATTTTTAAAAATATATATATATATTTTTATTGATTTCAGAGAGGAAGGGAGAGGAAGAGAAAGAGATAGAAACATCAATGATGAGGGAGAATCGTTGATTGGCTGCCTCCTGAACGCCCCCTACTGAGCCACAACCCCAGCATGTGCCCTTGACTGGAATCGAACCTGGCTCTATCCACTGAGCCAAACTGGCTAGGGCAGTGCTCCAGTTCTTTTCTTCTCAACTTATCCTCCTGAAGCCATGGAGCAGCCAGTCCTCTTTCCACTTTCTGGATGTATGGGTTTTTAAAGTTATCTTTTTGTTATTGATTCTAACTTAAATGAATTGTGGTCAGAGAACAGAGTCTGTATAATATTGATTTTTTGGAAACTTATTGAAGATTTGCTTAAATGTCTACTACGTGATCAGTTTTTGCAAGTATTCCATGTGTGCCCAGAAAGAACGTTTATTCTCTAATGGTAGGTGCAGTGCTCTCTATATGTTCATTGGAATGAAGCTTAATAATTGTGTTGTTCACATTTTTTACAGAGGTACTCATTTTTTGTCTGCTTGATCTATCAGTTACTGAGAGAGGTGTGTTAGAATCTCAAATAACAATTATAGATTGGTGGGTTTCTTTGTGTCATTTGTCAATTTTTGCTTTGTGGATTTCTCTCTTGTTGGGTACCCCCATTTTCTTCTTCCTTTTCTAGTGTTCTCTCATTTCAGTCCCATAGTCACACTTTTTCTTCCTCTTCTCAGGGGCCCATTGTGCTGGGCAGAAAGCAGAAAGCCTTGCAGAAGAACCGCAGCGCTGATTTCAACCCTGACTTCATTTTCACTGAGAAGGAGGGAATGTACGATGGCAGCTGGGCCATGGCCGATGTTATGAGCCAGCTCAAGAAGAAGGTACTGATAGGCAGTCCAGGTGTCAAGAGTTCTAACCCTGAGCTCACTGCCTTTGCCATCTGCTTACAACTTTTTTGGAAATATGTGGTATAGTTGTTGTTTTGTTGTTGTTTTTATTGATTTCAGGGAGGGAGAGGGAGAGGGAGATAAAAACATCAATGATGAGAGAGAATCGTTTCTTGGCTGCCTCCTGCACGCCCCCTACTGGGACTGAGCCCAGACATGTGCCCTTGACTAGAATTGAACCTGGGACCCTTCAGTCTCCAGGCCGATGCTCTATCCACTGAGCCAAACCAGTTAGGTCTGTGGTGTAATTTTGGTGGGATAGGAAGTGATGATAAATTACCCACATTCTTGATTAAAACCAAGCAAGTGCCAAATGTTGCAAATGAATTTTTTGCAGACTTTAGTTACAAACACATTCATTGATCTCCAGACAATATTTAAAAGTATCAATAATATTTTATTACCTTCCTTAAAATGTCCATAACAGCTTTTCCTGGAGGAGGGGCTGGTGAGCTCAGACTAACTTTAGTATATATAATAAGATAGACCCTTCTTGACTTTATAGACATTAAAATGTGGGGTGGAAAAGTCTTCGAGGAAACGTGATAATACCATTTAATGGTCTAGAAATACCAAGCATTACATATACCGTAAATTACTTGCCTTTAAGAAAATGGACAGAGCTATGTTAAAAATGGTCTCGTTTTTAGGTGTTCACTCCTTGTTTTGAATATTAGAAAGAAACCTTTATAACAAAGAACAATCTAGCAAGAGCCCTTGGTAGTGATATTTTAATAGCTAGACTCTGTCCCATAGATACTGTCATTCTCTCTCACTTGCCAGGTAATCTCATGTGACCTCATGTTTAGGGTCCCTGGTCCCCACACAGCATAGCTAAAGGTCCCACAAATGTCATTGTCATCTGCTTATTTGCCAAGATCTCATGCTTCTCTTTGAGTTTGGTTAACAAGCTAGAAGATGCATGAAAATTATTTTATATTTCATGCACTTCAAAGAGAAATATTGCCTGCTCAGAGCAGTTTAATCAGGCTCTGCTGTCCTCGTTCTGATTGAAATAAAACAGCATTGCCTTTTCAAGGTCCTCTTGAGGTGTTTGGTTTTTGTTTTGTTTTTTCTATTCATATGGACCCAATGAAAAATAAAGACTGCGTCTTATAAAGCTTACAGTCTATCAGTGTAGAAAAATAACTAGACAAATAATTACACAGTTAACTGTAGTGCCATAGCAGTTTAGGGAGCTTTGAGCATAAAGAGGGCCTCCCATTACTTACCCTTTCTAAAGTTTTATTACTATCCAGCATTACCTGAATTTGTTCAGATTTCAACATTTTAATTAATAGGCTAATTTATGTCTGATTGGTAAGTTTTTCTGAGTAGTATTCAGATATAATATGACATCTCTTAGTAATTGTATTATTCTGAATAGTAAAAACATTCTAAAATGTGAATGTTCTTATTGGTTCCAGGTAATTTAAAGTTTTTCATAAGTAGACCACTTATTTAATGTTTTGGGCTATGAATAATCTATGGATTGATTAATGTATCTAAGGTCAGACAGCCTTTTTGTATATTAATATCTGAGATCGGACCCTGAGAGAAACCTTGCTTCGTCTCTTTCCCATATGTATATTCTTTTCATTTCTGTATTTTTATCTGCAGAGGGCAGCCACTACATTAGATGAGAAGATTGAGAAAGTTCGAAAGAAAAGGAAAACAGAGGTGAGAAAGCAAAGCAGTTACTTCTCTTCGCAGTTAAGCCCACAGCTGTAGCCTCGACACCTCCCCACTGTTTCTCTTCAAGCCTACGTGGAAGTGCGGCTGGTGCAGGCAGGCTTCTCCGTGTGTCCACTGTTAATATTCATTAAAAATCCTCGTAGCATGATGGTGCTCTGTGTAGGTTCTGGACTTCCTGAAGTTTGTAGTTGCCTGACTTTATTATAATTGTTTTTCCTCCCAGGACAAAGAAGCCAAGTCTGGGAAGACAGAGAAGGAGAAAGAGGCAAAGGAGGGCTCTGAACCGGAGGAGCAGGAAGACCCTGAAGGGCAAGATGAGGAAGGCTCAGCAGATGAAGAATCAGAGACCGACTACTCATCAGCCGATGAGAATATCCTCACCAAAGCAGGTAGGTGATACCGTGTTGCTATGAGAAACAGGAACAGGACATTGGAAAGTGTCCGCCTTTACTTGTAGGATTTGCTGTGCTCTTTCACACAGTTAAATTTAACATCTCCATGTGGAACTCCTTTCTGTAAGCTTCCCTTTTTTCTTGGGATTTTGTTAGGGTTGCACTCAGTAGGCAGAATTTACTCTTTTCCTCATCTCCAGCGTCACACAGCTGCCAGCACCTCTGTGACTCGAACTTATTGGGGTGCTGGGGCCCTCACATCCCTCATCAGATGGGTCCAACCACGTAATGGCTACTCCATAAATATTTCTTGCAGAAATGAGAGCTAAAGCATCATAGTATAGCATAGAGGTTGAGAACTTGGTCTCTGGAACTTGGTGAGTTTGTTTCCTGTCTACACTGCCTCACAATGACCTCATCTTTGAAATAAGGCTAATGACATTCGCACCCTGCAGCAAGCTGTCCACAGAAAGCACTTAGGACAGTGTCTAACACAGTGGCTCTCAGCCTTCTGGCCCTTTAAATACAGTTCCTCATGTTGTGACCCAACCATAAAATTATTTTCGTTGCTACTTCATAACTATAATGTTGCTACTGTTATGAATCGTAATGTAAATATCTGATATGCAGGATGGTCTTAGGCGACCCCTGTGAAAGGGTCGTTCAACCACAAAAGGGGTCGCGACCCACAGGTTGAGAACTGCTGGAGCAGGTTGTAAATGCTCAGTAAGGATAAGCCCTGATTATCAGCTATATTTTTCTCCATAGACACACTCAAAGTAAAGGAGCGGAAGAAGAAGAAGAAGAAAGGACAAGTGAGTGTGGGCTTGGAAAACAGTATGCAGCTTGTTTTTGCATCCTAAAAGGATTTTAAGGTCAGTTTGTTTTCTTTGCCTTTTTTTTTTTTTCTGAATTCTCATTCTGTCTTTTGGTTTTCTGGTGTAGGAAGCAGGAGGATTTTTTGAAGATGCATCTCAGTACGATGAAAACCTCTCATTCCAGGACATGAACCTTTCCCGTCCTCTTCTGAAGGTAGTGGCTTCTTTTTACAACTGTGCCGTCATCCTGTGACTGGGCTTCCTAAGCTGGGCTCTTTGCTTCCCTAAACTCTCTTGTCCACATGGCTGCCAGGCAACCCTCTTAAACAGAAAGTTCATCTTGGCCTATAAGGTCCAGCCCCTTCTGGGCCCCTATGATGCTGTCTCTTAGCACTCTTTCTGCTCTGGCCATACTGGCTTCCTCACTAGTCCTCAAACAGGTCATGCATCTTCTTCCTCAGGGCCTTTGCACTTGCTCTTCATCCTCCCAGGAAGATTCTTTCACAAGTCTGTTTTCATTGCTCCTTGCCTCTTTTAGGGTTCCACTCAGTAACCACTGCTCAATGAGACCTTCCCTGAGAATACTCTATAAATTGCACTCATTCCCTCCCCACTGCCCTCCCCAGCCACCTTTCTCCATAGCATTTATCTCCATATGACATGTGTTTGTTTTGGTCTGTTTTTTCTATCCTATATAATAACGAGCTAATATGCAAATCGTCATCATGCCCTCGTGCCCTTGCGCCGGGGCCAGGGGACCTGAGGCTGCACCCCCAACCCGGTGGGGCTTGATGGGGGACCTGAGGCTGCGCCCCCCCACCCAGCGGGGCTTGACGGGGGTGGGGCCGGCTGGGTCTGGGTCTTGCGAGATTTTGAGCTGCGTGTGGGTGGGCGGGAACTTGACTCTGGGTCCCGTGGCGCGCCCCAGACTCTGACAGGAAGGAGATTTTCATATACATTTTCCTAATTTTCTTTCATCTCTGACACTTCTATTATAGAGAAAGGGCAAATAGCAATATTAAAATATTTCCTCTGATTCCCTTTTAATGTGCACGAATTTCATGCACCAGGCCACTAGTCAGATTATAAGATTCCTGAGGTCAAAGTTTTTGTTTCTTTTGTTTACTGCTATATTCTCAAGTGCCTAGAACAGTGCCTCACACACAAGAGGCACAATAAATGCTTGTGGATTGAATGACTGGGATGGACTAAGATACCACTTGTTTAGAAACATGCCTTGTTTGTTTCATGCTGAGACTCTCCCTACCCCTCTGTCTAACTCTCTCTTTTTCCTTCAGGCCATTACAGCCATGAACTTTAAGCAGCCCACCCCGATCCAGAAGGCGTGCATACCCGTGGGACTGTTGGGGAAGGACATCTGTGCCTGTGCAGCCACTGGGACAGGTAAAAAGGATAGGGACTCGGGGAGCGGGGAGGCAGAAGGAGGATGTTCAACCTAGAACAGGCTCTAAGTTGACTGACCAAAAGGCCACTTTGGTAAATACACAAATATAAATTTGATTTCTGTTAACCCTCACCTGAGGATATTTTTTCCCCATTAATATTTTAGAGAGAGTGTAAGGGAGGAAAGGAAGGGGAGAGAGAAAGAGACAGAGAGAGAGAGAAACACCAAAGTGAGAGCGACACATTGATTGGTTGCCTCCCACATATGCCCCTTTAGTGTGCAGGCTGACATTCTAGCTACAGAGGACACTGGTCAGTGCCACAGATAAAATTTTTAATGCAATAACATTACATATTTTGTTTAGTAGCTCCCTTAAAAAAAACCACTTACTATAGCCCTGGCTGGGCATCGTCCCGTGCAGCAAAGGGGTTTCCAGTTCGATTCCTGGTCAGGGCACATGCCTGGGTTGCGGGCTAGATCCCCAGTAGCGGGTGTGCAGGAGGCAGCGGATCAATGTTTAACTCTCATATCAATGTTTCTCTCTCTTCCTTTCCTTTCCTCTCTCTAAAAATCAATAAAAAAATATAACACAAATAACTTACTGTATATTTTCCTATTTCTTTAAAAACTCTTTGCTTTTTAAAAATGGTTGCATAGTATTTTATTACATGACTGTTTTTTTTTTTTTAAATATATTTTATTGATTTTTTACAGAGAGGAAGGGAGAGAGATAGAGAGTTAGAAACATCGATGAGAGAGAAACATCGATCAGCTGCCTCCTGCACATCTCCTACTGGGGATGTGCCCCCAACCCAGGTATATGCCCTTGACCGGAATCGAACCTGGGACCCTTCAGTCCGCAGGCCGACGCTCTATCCACTGAGCCAAATCGGTTTTGGCATACCTGACTGTTTTTTACTATATAATTAACTGCACTAATATACAATGTTACATTGAGCATCCCTTTTATAAAAACTTTCCTCCTATGAAGAGGCCTGTCATGGAAGAGACAGGCGGTCATAGTCAAGGCGATACCCTGATAGAATTAAATGAGGAGGACCTTCACTAGACCCCCTGCAACCTGTGACCCATAACTGTCATACATATTTCTGTGCTCAGGTGAAAACGTAAACCTTGAAGGGACTGAACCTCTTCTCTTTGCTTTCTTCCTGCCCTTGTCTCCAGGTAAAACTGCTGCCTTCGCACTGCCCGTCTTGGAGCGTCTAATCTACAAACCCCGCCAGGCTCCAGTAACCCGCGTGCTCGTGCTGGTTCCCACCCGAGAGCTGGGCATCCAGGTACACTCGGTCACCAAGCAGCTGGCCCAGTTCTGCAACATTACCACCTGCCTAGCTGTGGGTGAGTATCTGGCCGAAGGCTGCCAGCCCCGAGAGACCATGACACCCTCTGAGGTTGACGGGTGCCAAGAAAGCCTTTATGTGATTGAATCCACTTAAATAGTGGACACTGTGTTTTTATAGTAGGTAGTGGGAGGTGGGGAGAGGGTTTGAACGAGACTTAACCAGTCTTGCAGAATGAAATTTCAAAATTATGGGGAAAATTTTTTCTTGGTACTAAATAAGTTTATGATACAATTTCTGCTTTGCATGAATAACGAATTAAATATTGTTTGGGGCAGAATTTTTCTGATGATGTTATATGATACTGTTTTCTAACCTTCATTTTACCCCCCATATGCCATGGTGATGTAGAAAGACATCAGCTCTGCAGCTGCTTCTCTTAATCCTTAGATGCCTGGATCTGAAGTTCCTTTGTGTCATCATCTTTTTTGATGTTTTGCATTTAACAGAATTGTAGTTAAAAAATCTGTCTCTCCAAACAGATTGTAAAATCCACACATGTGGGGCATTTGTCAGTTGTATTCTCTGCCGTTTCTTCTGCATCTGGCGTGAGACCTGGCAGGTGGCAGGGCTCAGGCAGTAGCGGTGAATGACTGAACTGGCTGCCTGGTGGGGCTTTTTTCTTCGCAGGTGGTCTGGACGTGAAGTCTCAGGAAGCTGCTCTTCGGGCAGCGCCTGACATCCTCATTGCCACCCCGGGCCGGCTCATCGATCACCTCCACAACTGCCCTTCCTTCCACCTGAGTAGCATTGAGGTGCTCATTCTGGATGAGGCTGACAGGTACTCATCTGGGATCCCATGGGCCACAGCCCTGGATGGGAACTTGCCACCCTGGATTATTCTGCAGTAGAGGCCTGGTGCATGAAATTCATGCACGGGTAGGGTCCCTAGGCCTGGTCAGCGATCAGGGCCGATCTGTGGGGCAGTTGGGGAGCCCCTGCTGGCACCCACCTTGGCTGGCCTGGCTTGGCCTGCTTGCCGGCCCCGCCCCCTGCTGCTGTCGCGGGTTGCCTCAATTTGCGGGGTGACCAGTGTGGCGATTGGTGGGCCCCTGCTGGTACCCGCGTTGGCTGACCTGGGGCCTGTGGGCTGGGGGCAGCTCCTGTGTTGAGTGTCTGCCCCCTGGTGGTCAGTGAGCATCCTAGTGACTGGTTGTTCCATTGTTTGGTCAATTTGCATATTAGGCTTTTATTATATAGGATGGCTCTCACCAGTTCAGCTGCTCATGTTTGTACCTTTGTCCATCCTTAGCCCAGATTATTCTGCTCTCTTTCTTCTTCTGTAAAGTGCTAGTTAAAAGGGAAGGTAGAGCCCTAGCTGGTTTGCCTCACTGGATAGAGCGTTGGCCTGGGACTGAAGAGTCCCAGGTTCGATTCCAGTAAGGGCATGTACCTTGGTTGCAGGCACATCCCCAGTAGGGGGTGTGCAGGAGGCAGCTGGTCAATGCTTCTCTCTCATCGATGTTTCTAACTCTATCCCTCTCCCTTCCTCTCTGTAAAAAATCAATAAAATTATTTTTTAAAAAAAAGCGGGCGGGGAAGGTAGATCAAATCCTGGCTCTGCCACTTCCTGAGATTTGGGGACATCTTTTAGATTATCAAAGCAAAACCTTTCCCTGTTTGTAAGTAGGAGATAAGAACAGCACCAATCTTGTGGTGTTGAGGATTTAAGGAGTAAGTTGGGATAAGTGCCAGTGCATAGTGAGGACTCCACAAACAGCCTCTCTTAGTGTGATGTGGGGCTCACTCCATCCCTCCTTCTCCCTCTTTCCCTCCTTCCTTCCTCTCATATGTGTCCCATCTGCTCACCTCTTTCCTCCATGACTGAACAGAATAAAGTCTTAATGACCCTAGACCAGCCGTGGGCAAACTATGGCCTGCGGACCGGATCCGGCCCGTTTGAAATGAATAAAACTAAAAAAAAAAAAAAAAGACCGTACCCTTTTATGTAATGATGTTTACTTTGAATTTATATTAGTTCACACAAACACTCCATCCATGCTTTTGTTCCGGCCCTCCAGTCCAGTTTAAGAACCCATTGTGGCCCTCGAGTCAAAAAGTTTGCCCACCCCTGCCCTAGACTAATGAAGGAGGTGGGGTAGGGGAAGGAGGCAACAAAAAACCCTAAAGCCTGTTCAAGTTTACTCTCAAATTGCAGCATCTCCAAGTGAACAGGTCTTTAACCAAGCTCTGATCTGTATGCCCCTCTGTCTCTCTTCCCATCTCATGATCAGCAATGTAGTCCTATTTGTTGTTCTGGCCAAAATTCTTAACATCATTTGTGTCTCCTCATTTTCACACTGCACAAAACATCCATAAATCCTGTCAGCACTTGCCCACTTCCGGGTTTCTGCATTTGCCGTTTCATCAGCTTGGAATGACTTCCTTTTTCGTCGGGTTTCTGCTCTAGTTGTCACTTATCTGAGAAAAGGTCCTGCCGCCCACCTCATCCTCCCCTTCCTGCCTTACGATCTCCAATCTCTGAGGTCTCGCTAGCCTCTCTGACCTACCTCCCTTATGGTTACCTGAATGCTGGTGTGGTGGTTGTGTCCCACCTCTCCTCTAGAACATCATTTCATAAAGGGCTGGCTTGGTGTTGCTTGCTGCCGCATCCCAGTGCTACATCTGGAATCCAGTAGATGCTCAGTGAGTGTTGAATAATTGACTGACTGACAGAGCAAATGAACCATTCTTGAGGCCTGAAGGAAGTAAAGGAGATTGTTCTCAGGCAAGGGAACATGATCTGATTCAGGTTTTAAAGGGGAAGGAAATTGTATTCTTCAAACACGTCAGCATCTTAAAAGACTGGGAAAGGCTATGGAAGTTTTAGATTGAAGTGTCTAAGGCAGCCGTGGGCAAACTATGGCCCGCGGGCCGGATCCGGCCCGTTTGAAATGAATAAAACTAAAAAAAAAAAAAAAAAGACCGTACCCTTTTATGTTTTTATGTAATGATGTTTACTTTGAATTTATATTAGTTCACACAAACACTCCATCCATGCTTTTGTTCCGGCCCTCCGGTCCAGTTTAAGAACCCATTGTGGCCCTCGAGTCAAAAAGTTTGCCCACCCCTGGTCTAAGGAGACATGACAAATAAATGTAATACCTGATTCTCAACTGAGCCTGACCTGGAGGGAGAAGTACTGTAAAGAACTGCATCAGTTGAAAAAACCTGGAGTCAAAGTAATCTCACAGATTACTATTACCTACAAAGAGAAAAAGGTTCCTTTATCAGTGGCAAAACCTGGCAGACACCTCCTTAAGCAAGTGTTCAAACTGATGATCTTTATCTCCTGATGGACTGGGAATGAGGTACACATCCGCACCCCTATACATTCTTTCTGCAATGATTTACTGAATACAATCCCTGGGAAATAGACAAATACAGAGTGTGGAATAGGCTGAGAGGATTCTTCTAGATTAAGGGAGACTAGAGACATGCCAACCAAATGCAACATAGGAACTTTGGTTTCTAGACTAAATAAGACAGCTACAAAATGATATTTGGGAACAGCTAGGAAAATTTGGATATGGACTATACTTTAGATGGTGTTACGCAAACTTAAAATTCATGGGTGTAATAATGACATTGTGATTACATAGAAGGTCATTGTTCTTAAGAAATGTGCGCCAGCCGAAACAGTGGATAGAGCGTCGGCCTGCGGACTGAAAGGTCCCAGGTTCAATTCCGGTCAAGGGCATGTACCTGGGTTGCAGGCACATCCCCAGTAGGAGATGTGCAGGAGGCAGCTGATCGATGTTTCTCTCTCATTGATGTTTCTAACTCTCTCTTTCTCTCCCTTCCTCTCTGTAAAAAATCAATAAAATATATTTAAAAAAAAAAAAGAAATGTGCGCTGAAATATTTAGGCATAAAGTGTCCTGATGTCTACAATTTACTTGCAAATAGTTCAGCCAGGAAAAAAAAAAAATAGATTAAGCAAATGTGGCCAAATGGTAATTCTTAGTGAATCTTGTTAATGCTAACAAAATAAGAAATAAAGGCGCCTGAAGCAGAACCAATGACAACATCAAAATATGGCATCTGATGTTTTCTGCCCCTCGACAGAAGCGAGCTTAGTCCATTTCTCTTGATTCCTCCCCTTCCCTGCTGACCAGGATGCTGGACGAGTACTTTGAGGAGCAGATGAAGGAGATCATCCGAATGTGTTCCCATCACCGCCAGACTATGCTCTTCTCGGCCACAATGACGGATGAGGTGGGCTGTGGGGAATCTCCTCGGTGGGGTGAGTGGAGAAGACAGTTCAGAGAACCCTGGTCTGGGCTGGGGGTGGGTACCCCCCCTTTCTGCCCTGTGGTAGGCTGGTGAGCATCCCTGTCTTTGTGCCTGGCAGGTCAAAGATCTGGCTTCTGTCTCTCTGAAGAACCCTGTCCGGATATTTGTGAACAGCAACACGGATGTGGCCCCCTTCCTGCGGCAGGAGTTCATCCGGATCCGGCCAAATCGGGAAGGGGACCGGGAAGCCATTGTGGCAGGTGCAAGCCCAGGGTGGGACTGGGCAGGGTGGGGTGCTCGACTCCCATGACCTCAGGAGTGCCATACTGGAGCCTCCTCCATCCAGCCTCCCCTAATCCAGTGTGTGGTGCTGCCATTCCTTCACTCCATCACTTTCGATATGTTTTTCCTCCCTTATTTTTATCGTCTCACCTTCCTCCCACCATCCAGTCCTTATGTCCTACTGAACTCCCAACCATTTCCCCTCACTGCACCTTTGGCCCTTAGTTCAGGCCACTGCTGTGTGTTGCCTGGACTATTGCAGCCGCCTCTTACGTGCCTGTCCTGCTTCTACCCTTATCCGTTGGTAATCCACTCTCCACCTACAGATCATTTAAAATGATGTTTACAAATGAGCACTTGCCTATTACTTCCTTATTTAAAGCCCGCTGGTGTCTTCCATTGCTCTTAGACTAAAATCCACGCTCCCTAGCGAGTACTGCAAGCCGTCTGGGTCTGGCCCCTGCCTGCCTTGTTGCCTTTGCTCCGGCCTTGTTGCCTGGCACTCGGCCACACTCACCTGCTTTCGCTTTCTCAAACCCACAAGCTTGTCCTCCTCGGGGCCTTTACGTTTGCTCTCTCCTCTGCCTGGAGTCTTCCCCCTCATCTTCTCATGGATGATCCTGCCTTGTCATTCAGCTTGGGAGGAACCAGTGCTGAAGCTACCTCCCCATCCTCCCTTCACTTTCTCAAGGGCAGGACTCGCTTTTCTGTCTCAGCCCTGGAATTTGAGCTTCACACGGGTAGGAACCTCGCCTGTCTGTCTCCCTGATGCCAGGCACAGCACTACTTCGCAGGCGAGGAGGGAGTATGTTTCGGCGATGGCTGCTGGTTCACTCTTCTCTCCCTACCAGCTCTGTTGACAAGGACCTTCACCGACCATGTGATGCTGTTCACCCAGACCAAGAAGCAGGCCCACCGCATGCACATCCTCTTGGGTCTCATGGGACTGCAGGTGGGCGAGCTCCACGGCAACCTGTCACAGACGCAGCGGCTGGAGTCCCTCCGGTAAACTTGGGGTTAGGGTTGGCTCCTATCCACCCTTCTTGGGCAGGTCAGAGAGGCTCTCTTAATTCATACGAGGGAAAATACCACCCAGAAGCTGTGTTAGAATACTAGCAGGGACGCAGGTAGCACAGTTTCCCTGGAAGATCATGTCTTAGATACACTCAGAACTAACTCCTCACAGAAGAGGTAACTCATGCCCCAGGGCTTGTGTATGGGAGCTGCTGAGTGGGCCATGGAAAGAGATTCTGACTTGGGACGATTCAGCATACTTCGGCATACGTTTTTGTCTACAGCTGCTCCAGAGCAGTGGACAAACCCGAGTCTGATGGAAGGAAATTTGGAATCAAAGCTGGTCGCCATTTCTTGACCATTTACTTTGCCAGGCCTGTGCTGTGTGCTTTTCCGTGTGATTCATTTAATTCTCACAGAATGGAGTCAGCTTGGGGGGCAAGGAGGAACCCTGTAGAGCTCTCCCACCTATCCCTATTCATCATAGATGGCTGAGAGTTGTTTTCTAAAGAAAAGCTATTTTGAATGCTGAGACATTTGCATATGCTACTTCCTATATAGGATAGCTCTGTGGTTCCCAGACTTCCATATGTATAGGAATTACTGTGTAAGGGGGTATACACAAAATGACGTTTGCTCCACTTTATGGATTGTTTAAGGGGGAGTGTAAATGTTGATGGGCTGACACTTAGGCTCTGTCCCCACTGTGATAGTCTGCACTCTGCTGCTTGACTCCAGATGGAATTGTGTTCTTTCTGCTGGCTCAGGCTCCTGCATAGCATTATTGAGGATGGGAATCTGAATAAACATCTCTTTGTGGCTATTTCCAGGCGCTTTAAGGATGAACAAATTGACATTCTTGTGGCCACAGATGTGGCAGCCCGTGGACTTGACATCGAGGGGGTTAAAACGGTGAGCAGGCCCTGGCTGGTTTGGCTTAGTGGGTAGAATGTCAACCTGCAGACTGAAGAGTTGTAGGTTCAATTCTGGTCAAGGGCATGTACCTTGGTTGCAGGCTCAATCCCCAGCCTGGTTGGGGCGAGTGCAGGAGGCAACCAGTCGATGTGTCTCTCTCACATCAATGTTTCTCTCTCTGTCTCTCCCCCTCACTTCCACTTTCTCTGAAAAATCAATGGCAATATATTCTTGAGTGAGGATTAACAAAAAATTCAAACACACACACACACACACACACACAAACACAAACACAAAACAAAAAAAACGGTGAACAGGCTCCATCTTCCTTGTACTTTGGGTGGGAGTCCTTTTGCCTCCTTGTGTTCCAACTGTTTCCCAACACCCACATATGAATGATGGTCAGCTTTGACCTTCCAGGTAATCAACTTCACGATGCCCAATACCATCAAGCATTATGTCCACCGGGTGGGGAGAACAGCACGTGCTGGCAAGGCTGGGCGTTCGGTCTCTCTGGTGGGAGAAGAAGAACGGAAGATGTTGAAGGAGATTGTGAAGGCTGCCAAAGCTCCTGTGAAGGCCCGGATACTTCCCCAAGGTGAGCAGACACCACTGCAGCAGCTCAGGGCAGTTTGGATAGGTGAGGCAGGGGCAGAAGATAATGGGCGAGAGCAGGAGCTTTGCAGTCAGGAGCCAAGTTTGAATCTTGCTGAGTACCTCTGGGCAGGTCTTACCTCTCCTCTCTGGGCTTCAGTCTTTGTATGTAAAAGAGACTCATGATAGACTTATGCCTCAAGTGCCTTATTCATAGGTATTTTACATCCTTTGGGAAGGAAGTTCTCTCTTAGGGCAAAATCCCCATTGATTCCCTCCTGTCCCCTAGTCCTTGAGGGGCAAAAAGTGAGGAGATCAGCATTCATTCTTTTTGGATATCTTTCATTCTTTTCTTTTTTTTAAAATTCTTTATTAGTTAAGGTATTACAAATGTGTCCTCATCCCCCCCCATTAAACCCCCATCCCCCCCACTTTCATTTTTTTTTAAAATATATTTTATTGATTTTTTACAGAGAGAAAGGGAGAGAGATAGAGAGTTAGAAACATCGATGAGAGAGAAACATCGATCAGCTGCCTCCTGCACATCTCCCACTGGGGATGTGCCCGCAACTCAGGTACATGCCCTTGACTGGAATCGAACCTGGGACCTTTCAGTCCGCAGGCCGACGCTCTATCCACTGAGCCAAACCGGTTTCGGCTCCTTTCATTTTTTATGTTCTCATTCATAGGAGTCTTTTAAAGCACATCCTTTTTAAACATTTTTTTTTCAGTTATAAAAATAATAAGTATTCAGTGTTGGGACTTAGTAAATAAAATAAGAGCTAAAATGTAATTGTATGTTAAGGAACTCACCACTGTTAGTATTTAGATACATATCCTTTTTTCCTTTCATATATGTCTATCTTTTTTTTTTTTTCCATTTAATTCATTCAGCCAGCAAATAATTATTGAGTACTACTGTATATGCCTGGTGCTATTTATTCTATTCTAGGTTTTGGGGATACAGCAGGAAACAAAACAGCTGATCCTGTGGTGGGGAAAGACATAAAAAAGCTAATAGAAGATGTGATTTAGAACTGCAGGAGGAGAGGTGCCTACTTTAGGAAAGCTGTTTAGGAAAGCCTCTGAGCAGGTGGCATTTGAGACGAGTCCTGGACGACAAGAATGAGGTGGCTCTAAGTGGTCCGGGGACAGAGTGTGCCAAGCAGAGAACACCAGGGCAAGGCCTCTGAGGCGGGAGCAAACTTGGTGTGCGAGTAAAAGGGAAGAAAGGCCAGAGGGCCCGAGGCACAGTGAGCAAGGTGGAGATAGAAGGCCAGAGAGGTCCGCAGAGGCCATGCTTAGAAGTTGAGAGCTTATTTTAAGAGCAACAGGAAACCTTCAGGCAGGGTTGGAGGGTTGTTAAGCAGAGAAGTCACACACAAAAAACCACAATTTTCTAAGTCACTAAATATCTACTTTCCTTTCATCAGCTACATAGGCTTCACTCTTATTTAAAAAAATTTTTTCTCTTCCCTCAAGATGTCATCTTGAAATTTCGGGACAAAATTGAGAAAATGGAGAAAGATGTATATGCAGTTCTGCAGCTGGAGGCTGAGGAGAAAGAGATGCAACAGTCGGAAGCCCAGGTGAGGCTGTGCGGAGGGCTCTGGTTCCCAGGGTCACTTGGTAAGCACACCGCATTAGCCCCTCTGAAATCCTTTGTCTGCAAACAGATCATCAGAGTCCCAAGCGTTTTCGGCAATGGCTTCCTGCAACTGCCACGTTATATATTGTCAGATGTAGGTTCCATGGCAGGTACCCTTTTGCTGTCCCCCCCCAGATCAACACAGCAAAGCGGCTCCTGGAAAAGGGGAAGGAGGCACAGAACCACGAGCCTGAGAGGAGCTGGTTCCAGACCAAAGAAGAGAGGAAGAAGGAAAAAAGTATGTCGGGAGGTTCCGCAGAAGCTAAACATAGAATTCATAGGACCCAGCAATTCCACTCCTTGATCTAACCCCAAAGAACTGAAAATAGGGACTCAAATGGATACTTACACGCCAGTGTTCATTGAAGCAGTACTCACTGTAATCAAAGGGTGGAAGCAACCCATGTCCATCAACAGATGAATGCAGACACAAAATGTGTATACATACAATGGAATAGTCTTCATCAATAATTAAGTTCTGGTGTATATTGTTAAGGATGAATACTGAAAACCTGTTGAGTGAACTAATCCAGACACAAAAGGACAAATATTTATGATTCTGCGTATATGAAGTACCTAATCATGCAAAGTCATAGACACAGAAAGTAGAATAGAGATTACTAGGGGGTAGGGGAGGGAGTTTTTTTTTAAAAATATATTTTTATTGATTTCAGAGAGGAAAATAGAGGGAGAGAAAGATGGAAACATTAATGATGGGAGAGAATCATTGATCAGCTGCCTCCTGCACGCCCCACACTGGGGATCCAGCCCGCAACTCGGGCATGTGCCCTTGACTGGAATCGAACCTGAGACCCTTCAGTCCACAGGCTGATGCTCTATCCACTGAGCCAAACCGGCTAGGGCAGTTATTTACTTATTTAATTTTTATTTTATTTTTTAAAAAATATATTTTATTGATTTTAGAGAGGAAGGGAGAGGGAGAGAGAGATAGAAACATCAATGATGAGAGAGAATCATTGATTGGCTGCCTCTTGCACGCCCCCTACTGGGGATTGAGCCCGCAACCCAGGCATGTGCCCCTGGCCGGAATCGAACCTGGGACCCTTTAGTCTGCAGGCCGACGCTCTATCCATTGAGCCAAACCAGCTAGGGCACTTATTTAATTTTTAATCCTCACCTGAGGATATTTTTCCATTGAGTTTTAGAGAAAGGGAAGGAGAGAAATTGATGTGAGAGAAACACATCGACTGGTTGCCTCCTGCACAAGCCCAGGCCCTGCAGGGAGGAGCCTGCAACCCAGGTACATGCCCTTGACTGGAATCGAACCTGGGACCCTTCGGTCCATAGGCAGACGCTCTGTCCACTGAACCAAACTGGCTAGTGTGTGAGGGAGTTATTAATGGTTACAGAGCTTCTGTTTGGGATGATGAAAAAGTTGTAGAAACAGAAAATGGTGATTGTTGTACAATATTGTGAATATAATTAGTGCTACTAAATTGTACACTTAAGAATGAAAATGGTAAATTTTTTTAAATCCTTATCTGAGGATATTTTTTCCATTGATCCTTAGAGAGAGTGGGAGGGAGGAGGGGAAGAGAGAGAGAGAGAGTGAGAGAGAGAGAGAGAGGGAGGGGAGAGAGAGAGAGAGAGAGACATGGATATGAGAGAGACACATCGACTGGTTGCCTCCCTCATGCATTACAACTGGGACCTGGGATTTAACCTGTAACTGAGGTATGTGCCCTTGACCAGGTGTCAAATCTGCAATGCTTTGGTGCATGGGTTGATGCTCTAACCTCTGAGCAACCAGCCAGGACAAAATGGCAAATTTTATGTTACATATTTTGCCACAAGAGGAGGGAAAATATTTTTAGATATTCCCTGCCTTTCTCTATTTTTAACAATCACAAATGAATTTACATTGTTCTACACCTTCCTTTTTTCAATTTTATAGCTTGGAGATGATTTTATATAAGCATATGGATAGCTACCTTTTTTTTTTTTTTTAAATATGGCTGTGTGATCTTCCATCAAATGGGTTTATTATAATTTATTTAATTAGTCCCTGTTGAGGGACATTGGGGTTGTTTCTAATCGTTTGCTATTATTAACAATTCATGTAGTGAATAACTTTGTCCAGATTCCTTTGCACAATTAAGCAAATATATTTGATTTGTGGATAAAGTCCTTAAAGTAGAATTGTAGGTCAGAGGTTATATGTATTTATTATTTTGTTAGGGATTGCAAAATTACCTTCCAAAAAGATTGTATCAGCAATTTAAGAAAGACTGCCTATATATGATGGGACAAAAAATTAGGGTGTATCTATGTTAAATTTTGTTAAAAATCTATATATAGTCCTAGTTGGTTTGGCTCAATGGATAGAGCGTTGGCCTGCGGACTGAAGGTTCCCAGGTTTGATTCAAGCCAAGGGCACATGCCTGGGTTGCGGGCTCGATCCCCAGTAGAGGGTATGCAGGAGGCAGCCAATCAATGATTCTCTCTCATCATTGATGTTTCTATTTCTCCTTCTCCCTTCCTCTCTAAAATCAATAAAATATATATATTTTAAAATCTATATATATAAAAGCCTAAGCGACCGGATGACCAGCCGACCGGCCAGTAGCTATGATGTGCACTGATCACCAGGGGGCAGATGCTCAACACAGGAGCTGCCCTCTGGTGGTCAGTGCACACCCACAGTGGAAGTGCTACTGGCGAGCTCAGCTGTGGCAGCACAAGCCTCTCCTGCGGACACTCTCCCTGTGCACCCGAGCTGCCGTGGCGGCAGGCACAGCGGGGCCAGGATGAGCAGGAGCAGTGCCCCGCCCAGGCTCAGGCTCCTCCCCAGCCGCCTGCCGCCTTGCACACTACTTCGTGCTGTGCGGGATTGACGTGGACAGTGGACTGGAGCCCGACAAGCTGGTGGGTAAGGCCAGGCTGCGGCAGTGCAGAGGTCCACTGATTGCCACAGGCCAGGCCGAGGGACCCCGCCAGTGCACAAATCTGTGCACCGGGCCTCTAGTAGAGTTATAACTATTCAGGGACATAAGTGAACTAAATCCTTATCTTTCACATCAAGAGGTAGATCAGGGGTCCTTAAACTACGGCCCGCGGGCCACATGCAAATACAAATATTGTATTTGTTCCCGTTTTGTTTTTTTACTTCAAAATAAGATATGTGCAGTGTGCATAGGAATTTGTTCATAGTTTTTTGTAAACTATAGTCCGGCCCTCCAACGGTCTGAGGGACAGTGAACTGGACCCCTGTTTAAAAAGTTTTATCTATCTGACCCCTGAGGTAGATAGATAATGAAAGTCTCAAATGGATGAATTGAGAAATAGTGGAACAAGCATGCTATTTAGTGAGATGGGGTAATCACCAAGAAAGTGAGTGATTGATGATTCTCATTTTAAGCCCTTGTGTACCAATTTAAAATCTGTGTACTTGTTAATGTAACTTTTAAAAAAAAAAAAAGTTTTGATTTCAGTGAGAGGAAGGGACGGGGAGAGGGATAGAAACATCAGTGATGAGAGAGAATCATTGATCGCCTGCCTCCTGCACGCCCCCTCCTGGGGATGGAGCCCACAACCATGACCTTCTAGTTCATAGGTTGACACTCAACCACCAAGCCATACCGGCCTGGCTGTAAGTTTAAAGGAAGTTATAAAACTACCTGAAATCTCATGCTCTCTTCTCATCCCAGTTGCTAAGGCTCTGCAGGAGTTTGACTTGGCCTTAAGAGGAAAGAAGAAGAGGAAGAAGTTTATGAAGGATGCCAAGAAAAAAGGGGAGATGACAGTGAGTGGCCTCCCCTTTGGAGTTGGGTCCCTGCACAGTGCAATGAGTCAGGGCTGCCTGACTCACATATCATCCTCTCTCTAGGCAGAGGAGAGGTCCCAATTCGAAATCCTCAAGGCACAGATGTTTGCTGAGCGGCTGGCCAAGAGGAATCGCAGAGCCAAGCGAGCGCGAGCAATGCCTGAGGAGGAGCCAGCAAGAGGCCCTGGTAGGCATATGGGGAGCCTACCGGGGCTGGAAAGAAGGTTCTCCCTGTAACCTGTGCTTATAGTCAGGAAGAATATTAGAGGAATGGTGATAAGAGCCCACATTTTTTGAGTAATGAATTTGTACTAGTGTATACAACTATACCTTTATTGGCTTCAAGTGGTGCAGTGACCTGTGGTTAGTGGGAATACCTAGGATTTGAAACCAGGCCTATAGGAATCTGGAGCCTAAGTCCTTACCAGTTACCACATGGAGGAGCAGGTCAGGGTCAAATGAAGTGAAGGTGGTCTTTGGCCCATTTCACTTTGGACTACACAAACATTCTTTGGAGTGCTTCCTTCACACCTGGTACTTCTGATTCCTTATCCCTTTTCTGCCAGGATCTGATGTCTCACCTTCATGTCAATAAATCATTAGTCCAGAGCATCCACTGAACTTGGGACCATTACCCTGAGCTTAAGGGAATTTAGGAGTCTGGGTTTAAGAGGACATATCTAACCCATTCTCTCTCTGCACAGCCAAGAAGCAAAAGCAGGTGAAGAAATCTGTATTTGATGAAGAACTCACCAACACGAGCAAGAAGGCCCTGAAACAGTATCGAGCTGGGTAGGGTTTTAAGTCATCATGGAGCTCTTGGTATTTTGATGAAAGCTCTCTCTCCTTCCCCACTCCCACTTCTCATATACCTATAGCTTTATAATATATATTTCAGGGGCTTCTGTCTGACTTCCCAGGGTGAGAACATGAGGAAAGAGGTGTTGAGGCTCTTTTGCCTTGGAGATAAAGTGGCACATTTTTGGTTCAGAAATAGAGCTTCTCAGGAGAGTGATAGATAGAACCCCAAAGGATCCTGGTTTGCTCTTGGGAATGTGTTGTTCATCCCTCCTCTTCCCAATTCCCCGGGCCTGGGTTGGGATGGGGTTAGATTTACGCTTCCCAAGTAGTTTTATTATATCCACTAGAGGCCCAGTGCATGAAATTCATGCACTGGGTGTGGGGGCGGGGGGTTGTCCCTCAGCCCAGTCTGCACCCTCTCCAATCTGGTACATCCCTCACAATCTGGGACTGCTGGCTCCCAACTGCTCGCCTGCCTGCCTGCCTGATTGTCCCTAACCGCTTCTGCCTGCCAGTCTGGTCACCCCCTAACCACTCCCCTGCCAGCCTGATTGATGCCTAACTACTCCCCTGCCAGCCCGATCGCCCCCAACTACCCTCACCTGCTGTCCCAATCGCCCCCAACTGCCCTCCCCTGCTGGCCTGGTCGCTCCTAACTGCCCTCCCGCTGGCCTGGTCACCCCTAACTGCCCTCCCCTGCTGGTCTGATCGCCCACAACTGCCCTCCCCTGCTGGCCATCTTGTGACCACATGGGGGTGTCCATCTTGTGCAAGGATGATAGTCAATTTGCATATTACCTCTTTATTATATAGGATGAGAAGGAAGGGTAGAGCCTCTTCCAGTTTTATTTTAAAGCTGGACTCTGACTTGCACAAACCCATATTATCAGGTAGAAACACACACAGGCTGAGAACCTCAGGACCTGAAAATGATGCATGTGTTGATCCTGCTGCTATGTGTGGGAGCTGGGTTCAGTGGGGGTGAGACCACCCACTTTTCCAACAGTTTGCCATTTCAGCATTATGTCTTCTCTCTCACCTACAGCCCCTCCTTTGAAGAAAGGAAACAGTTAGGTTTGTCCCACCAGAGACGAGGAGGAAACTTTAAATCTAAATCCAGGTAATGTTTGCAGTTTTGGAGGACCAAAGGTTACAACTATTTGGGATTAGAGAAGAAACCTTTCATGGGAAAGGAGCTCCTCCTTCCTCTTTCTGGCCTTTGAGGGGTTGGTCCTTTACTCTGATTTTTTAAAATTTAAATGTATTAGGGGTAGCATTGGTTAATGATGTTTTAGGATACCATTTTATGATACATTTTCTGTATATTGTATTTTTGCTCACCATCCAAAGTCTAGTCTCTTTCCCTGATCCCTTCTGGTTTTCTTAATAGGTACAAGAGGAGGAAGTAGCCGTGGTGGCCTGAAGAAGTTCATGGGTTGGCCCTTCGATCCCTTCCTTATGGGAAGTCATCCTGGTTTGATCTTTTCTCCATTTGTAAAAAAAATTCTTAAAACTTTAAAAAGTCTGTGTCATTTGTACACCAAGAAAGAAAAAGAGTCAGTCAGCCAAGGCTTCCTCTTGCTGATTAGTTTTTACATAAAGAATATACCGAGACACTGGGGTGGTGGGGGCTTGCCTGGGGTGGGAATGGCTGAGGGGGTTGGGGGTGGTCAATTGGGGAAAAAGACATATGTAAAACTTTAGACAATAAATAAAAATGTATATATATATGTGTGTGTGTATATATATATATATACACACACACACATATATATATATACACACACATATATATATACACACACATACACACACACACACACACACACACAAACCGAATGGAAAAGTATTTGGAGGGCAGGGGAAAGAAACCGATTTAATTGTAAATTTTATTCCTGTTTCTTCCCTCAATAGCACACTGCTCCCAGTGCACTAGCTTGGCACTGCCACATATACTTGGAATGCATCTTTGTGCCTGTAGAGAAGTTAGATGTGGAGGAAATTCTTACTAGTTCTCTTCAATTATGTCCTAGAACTAAAAGCTGTCATTTACCACAAACTATACCAGACATTCTGTGGACTGAGCACTTTCATTTAATTTACTACACCCTAAGAGGCAGGTTCTATTATCCCCATTTTGCAGATAAGAAACAGGCTTGGAGAGATTGAGTCACTTTCCACTGCACAGTTGGGAATTCAGGTTTTTGAAACCAGGCTCTACCTAAATTCTTACTCGCTATAGTGTGGAGGTGCTACTGGAGATGGAAGCTCAAAGAGGACAGGAGTCTCTAGATAAATTTGCTCCTTGTTGCAAAAAAGTTTTTACCCCATAGACTGGTGGTTCTCATCCTTTTCTGAATCACAGGTCCCTTTGAGAATTAGATGAAAGCTAGGGGGCATATCTTGAGAAAATTATTTATAGTTTATATCATAAAATTTCAAGGAGTACATAGAGATCTCTCCCCCACCCCCCGCCAGCTAAAAAATTATATTACCTAAGTAGTATATACCCTCACCACTGAAGAGTGTGCTAAGAGCTACTCATTTGGGCTGCACCTAACAGTTGCCAACAGAGGGTTCTATTTCAATTAATAATGGCACACCTGCATGATAAAATGTGGTTCAGACTCACTGTATGTGTTTATAGAAAGATCCCCAAGTTAGATCATTAGGCAAAAAAAGTCTTAAGTGCAGAACTGCACTTCTTTTCTTAAGGGCTACATATTGCATATACATAGATTATCTCTGGGAGGACTTATGAAACTTAACTCTGGAGAAGGAAACTTCACACACACACACACACACACACACACACACACACACACACTTTCGTAGAGGTTGAAAAAACTTTTTTGCCACAAGTTAAAAAAAAAAAAAGAATCCTAGCTACATCAAAACCCAAAACCACATAAACAAAAGTGCCTCTATTCCCATCTTCTCTGTCTCAAGCCACCTGAGCTGCTTCTAACAGTTGAGGACAAACAGACCACTGATCTCTTGCAATTGTTTTTATTAATTAGAATTATAGGCTAAAGTGCATAGTAAAGACAAAAAAGGAAATGCATACGTAGGAAAGAGATGTAGAAAGACCTGAGATGCCTAAGTGTCAGTTCTAAGAAACACTAGACTGAGGGACTATGTATGCACAGGGCAAGCCTGGGGGGCTGGTTTCTGACATGGGTCTGGGGCCTGCAGAAGCTGCTGGCATGCTAACCCTGCTCAGGCAAAAGCTGCAATAGAAGATGTTGGGATGAAGGGCCACACTTTGGATAGGTGCTGGTACCAAATGTGAACTTAGTTACACTGTGGACCCTGGGGAACCAGCACTGCTACTGAACCTTTCCTGGTTCAGGTAAAGAAACCTCCACCATCCCAAAGTGCAAGTCATAGGAAAGGGATCACTCCTTAGTTAGCCTGGGCTGCTTGAATAAGCCTCCAGCTGTGGGTAGTCACACTTTTCCAACTTGGTGAATATGTAACTGGGTCAGCATTAGCCAGTAAAGTCTTTGTCTTATCGCATGCCTCCAACTACTGGAGTGAGGGGGCCTGAGAAGGGCAGGAGGGATTCTTGTGCTCCTTGAAAGAATAAGCAGTTCATAAAGAACTCCTCTGGGCCTCTGTTTATTAGAATGAAAGTTAGTCTGCAAGTTACGGCCTGGCACTTAGAATGAGTCTGCTTCACTGAGTGTACACTCTGTGCCCCTGGAACACTGCAGGAAAAACATCTGACCAAGTCGGGAGCCAGAGAGGCCACTACGTAGCCCTAGTGGAAGCCCCAAATATGCTCCAGGGAGTCCACTAACTTGCAGGAGAGAAAAAGACAAATGTTAAATTTGCTCTCAGTTCTGGAGGTAAAGTGCTTGCTCTAGCGCAGGGATTAATGTAGAAAAAAATGTGGGCAAGCCCTAAAAGTGGATCCTTAAGTAGGTGCTAAAAGAAAAGGAAAATAAAATACAAACTTCAGTTCCTTCATAGCTAATCCTAGCCTCAGAGTGGCCAGGGCAAAAGGCCATCTTCCTACATCATCCTCTGGATCTCCTCAAAGTTCATCAGGTTGTTGGCCGTGTCAGACCAAGCAGCATGCTCGGCTCCATCCATCTCAGAAGCAAGCTGGTTACTCCTTTCCAGAGTATGATTTATGCCCCCAATCACTTCCTTACATTCAGGACACATGCCCCTCTGCATGGCTCCCCCACAATCGCCAATCACATAGATGTGGCCATTGGGACACTTGAACCAGTGGCCACGAGGTAAACCGATGGCTTTGACGATCTGTACACGCTCTTTCTCTGAGATGCCTAGGCCAGAGCAGGGAAGGGCGGCTTTGAGAGCTTCCATTTTTTTCTGCACAAGCTGTTCATCATGCTGGGTGAACTTACATGTTCCCTCAAGGATCTTGCGGACACTCCAGATCTCTTCTGCTACGGTATTGCTCACTCTCCCCTCTGCCATCTTGCAGCGGGTCAGGAGGTTCACCAGGTATGTGAGCCTCTGGATTTCACTTTGGAGGTCATCCAATTCCTGGCTTGTGAAGCTCAAACGCTTCTTGGCTAGCCACTCATGGACCTGGTCTAGTCGAGTCCTCACTTTTCTTTGTTCTGAGGAATGCACCTTTTTCAGGGAATCCAACAGTCCAGCCAAGTGGTCATAGAAGCTGATGTAATTCTCAACAAGGCCCAAGTCCTTCACTGACAGATTTTTCTGGGCTAGCTTCTCCATCAACATCAGGAAGTCTTCGGGAAGCAGCTGCTGAAAGAGGCTCTTCCTCTCTAGCAGGGCCTGAAGTCGTTCCCGGCTGGTTGCAATTTCCCCTGATGAGCCCTGGATCTTTTCTTTGACTATTTCAATCTCTTCCAGCCGCTGTTTGATGCTGGTTCCATACCTCAGGTTTTTGCGAATGGGCACCTGGCACATAGGGCAGACCTTCAATCTGATGGCAACTTCATCATCCTCCTGCTCATCCATGTAGCGATCCAGGGCTTGAACCTCAAACATGTGGCTGCAGTCTTCCAGTTGCACAAAGCGGGCATCAGGCTCATCCTCAGAGCCAAAGAAAATTTGGGTGACTTCCTCCTGGTGGCAGACACGGCACTTCGTAGGACACGGCTCTCCACACAAACCAATGCAGGGGTGGCCACAAGCCAGCAGCTTAGTGCAAGGCACGTAGCATGGGGGTCGGTTGCAGGGCTCAGAGCAGAGTTTGGTGCACTTGTAATGCTGGCAGCGCCAAACACAGGGTTCCACGCAGGGGCTACACA
Source organism: Myotis lucifugus (assembly GCF_000147115.1). Taxonomy (NCBI): domain Eukaryota; kingdom Metazoa; phylum Chordata; class Mammalia; order Chiroptera; family Vespertilionidae; genus Myotis; species Myotis lucifugus. The sequence continues at coordinate 2,096,091 of NW_005871263.1, read as the reverse complement.
GTTCCCCACATTTCTTCTTGCACTGGCTGTGGACACAGCGGTTCTGACAGGTCCGCTGGCAGGGTGGGCACTCGCCAATGCATGGCTCCTGGCACTTGTGTGAACAGATGAGCAGTCGCTTGCAGGCCTTCTGACAGCGCTCATGAAAGCGGCCTTCAAAGCAGTTGTGGCAAGAGCCAGGGCAAGGATGCCCGCAATCCAAGATGGTGCCACACTTGGTGGTGCACTTGACTGGTAGGCCATACTTGAGGTCTTCTACATTACCACACTTCACCTGTTGATTGTGCCCACACTTGAGTTTCACGGTGACCATTTCTGAACACAACTGCACACAAAGTTCACCACATGGGTGGCTGCATCTGTGCCCACATTTCAGAACTTTGGGACAAGGCTCTTGGCAGCAGAATTCTGACTCAGGCATGGAACAAGGGACCATTTGTTCATGGCCACACCGAAGAATGATTTTGGGCACCTTCACCTGACAAGGCTGACATTCTTGGAAGCAAACAAGGGGGCATCGATGCCCGTCTTGGCAGATAACCTTCTGGCATGGCTTCATACACTGGAACTCCTTGTGCAAGGAGTCATAGGGGTGGCAGGCACGGGTGCAGACATGTCCACAGCCCAGTCGGAACTCACAGGGGAGACTACAGCCTCCTTCTGGAACTTTTTGGAAGTCAGAAGCTTTGGATACTAAAGTGTGGGTATCAGGGTGGTTCTGGCAGCACAGCTGGAGTGCTTGGCCTATTTCATTGTTCTCTCGAAGGGTATGGATGATCTTGCTCCACAAAGGTACTTTGGCCATCATCTGCATGTTTCCAATACAGTACATCCCCTTTTTGGCGCGGGACAAGGCCACACAGATGCGGTTGGGTATCTGGAGAAAACCTACCTTGCCCTCCTGGTTGCTCCGCACTAGTGAGAGGATGATGATGTCATTCTCTTCCCCTTGGTATTTGTCCACCACGTGGACCTTGACACCAGCAAATGTCTTAGCTGGCATGAGTTTGCGCAGACAGAACAGCTGCCCAGTGTAGGTGGTGAGGATGGTGATCTGGGAGGGCAGGTATTCCTGGTACAGGAAGTACTTGCACAATTCCACCACAAAGTGAGCCTCGTGCTGGTTTTGGTGGCTTTTGCCTTCTTGGATTTCCTGTTCAGGAAAGTTGTGTTCTATAAAGAAAAGGTTAGAAGCGACCCCCTGGAAAGGAGAAAAAGTGACATGTTAGAAAGTTCTCACATGGCAGTTTTCTCTTTCTATTTTCACATTCCTGGCTATTGACCCTGTTCGAGAGAGACCTTGAAAGCCTTTTGTATATTCGGTACCACTATCTTTAATCCTGTAGTCACCATGTGCTCTGTTTTGAGGGCATTGACAAATAGTGAAATGGATAAAGAATTTATGCCTAATTTTAGTTTTCAAGATACTTATTTGATATTAATATTTATAATGGCCACCCACAATCCAACCATTATAGTTCAGGAAATAAGCAGCAGCTATGATGATGAAGATGAGAGAGATTATTTATGAGCACTGTAGTATGCTGATTGCTTTACATATCTTCTCTCCTTCCATCCAAAAATGTAATAAGGCAACAGCCATTCTCCCTGTACAGAAGACCCTAATATTCAGAATTGGTATATAACTTGCTAAAATGTTACACAGCTACTAACTGGCAGAGCTGGGATTTAAAACCCAGGTCTATATTCTCCAATTCTAAATATTCCTCCTTTTAAAAACCAGCTTTTTATAAAACTGGCTCTATTCCCTTCTAAAAGCTCTTATTCAACCTGAGGAAAATACAGCCTCCTAGGTCGCTGACAGCAGCAGATTAGGTAGGATAGACTCACCTTAATCTTCTCATATTTGAGAACAGAGGGATGATTCTCTAGGTCCTGGTAAATGTGGGGTGTCAAAAGCCGGGCAATTTCAGGGCGCATGCGGTGCTGAAACAGGACATGTATATCATTAGAACATGGGCAGAGAATAAATGCAGTTTTCTAAAGACTAGGTTACTGGTGGAAAATCGGGGGAAGCAACATTTGAAAATAATAATAGGGAGAAAAGAGCAGAATGTAAACAGCTCCTTCATCCAACACACACTCAACATGTTGATCTTGCGATTGCGATACTTTAAAACAGAAAACAAAGTAAGTTTGAGAGTCATTTCATCACTAAAGCAGTTTTATTTTTATTAGAACTTTCTTACTGGCTGTTGGCAGGCTTCCAGGAGCCTTCTCCTAGACAATTCATAATAACAAAGGCCCAGCTTCTCACCTGGTAATTCAGACGGACAAAGGGAATGTTTACTTTCACCAGCCGTTCAAAGAGGGACACCTCAAGGTTGAAATTCTTGGCCAGATCATACACATTGGCACTGGGGCGCAGCTGAAAAAAGAAACATAGCTGAGAATTCTCTACTGAAAACTTATTTCATCCATCAATCCATCCACCCACCCATAAAATGTTTTGTAAGTGCCGTCTATGTGCCAGGCACTGCTCTAGGTGCTGGTAGGCTAAGGATAAAGACTGACCAGGGCCACGAAGGACAAAGTGCCCAGGGTTACAGGCTCTTTAGCTAGGCCTCTCTGTACAGTGACATTTGAGTTGATGTCAGAATGGAAGAGGTTGCCACTCATTCGAAAAGCAAGCCATGAGAGGGAGCAGATAGGGGGTGGGAACACAATGAGATGGTGGTATGAGGTGAAGTCAGAGAAGCAGGCTGAACCCTGAGAATACTGTAGGCTACTTTAAGAAGCTTGATTTTTATATTAAATGTAATGAGAAACCACAGGAGAGTTTCGAGCTGTGAGTGACATGATCTGATTTACTTAAAAAAAATTCACAGCAGTTTTATTAAGAATGGGTTAGAGGGTGGCAAAAATGGAAGCAGGGGGACAGGAAATATGGTATTACAATAGTCCACTTAAAAGGCCATGATGATTGCCCTAGCTGGTTTGGCTCAGTGGATAGAGCGTCGGCCTGTGGACTGAAGGGTTCCAGGTTCGATTCCGGTCAAGGGCACATGCCTGGGTTGCAGGTTCGATCCCCAGTGTGGGGCATGCAGGAGGCAGCCGATTAATGATTCTCTCTCATCATTGATGCTTCTATCTCTCTCTCTCCCTCTCCCTTCCCCTCTGAAAAAAAAAAAAAAAAAAAAAAAAAAAGGCCATGATGGATAAATAGCAGAGGGAACAGATGAAATGGATGGTGCTTTCTCTAGAACAGTGGTTCTCAACCTTCCTAATGCCGCGACCCTTTAATACAGTTCCTCATGTTGTGGGTGACCCCCAACCATATTTTCGTTGCTACTTCATAACTGTAATTTTGCTACTGTTATGAATCGTAATGTAAATATCTGATATGCAGGATGTATTTTCATTGTTACAAATTGAACATAATTAAAGCATAGTGATTAATCACAAAAACAATATGTAATTATATATGTGTTTTCTGATGGTCTTAGGCGACCCCTGTGAAAGGGTCGTTCGACCCCCAGGTTGGCGACCCACAGGTTGAGAACCGCTGCTCTAGAATATACCACAAATCTAACAGTACCTACTCTTAGATTGAATATGAGAGGTAAGGGGAAGAAGAATCACAGAAAGCCATTATGAGGCTTGAGAACCAGTGAAGCAGAGGCCAGAGTGTCTTTCTGATTGATTCCACTGCCCTACCTGCTGGTGGTCCCCAATCAGAATGAGGTGCTGGCAAGCTTTGCTCAATGTGGCAATGGTGTGGGCCTCAAGGACTTCAGCAGCCTCTTCCACAATGACAATCCGAGGCTCTACCTTCTGCAGAATCTGGCGATATTTGGCAGCACCTGTTCAAGAGAAAAAAGAGGCTCCTCTGAGATGATGTACTGGACCCACCAGGCCACTGGGTTTCTGGGTCTGTGACAACTGAGCTGTGGTGACTATTGTATGAGAGAACAAGTGCTGCTGGATGGTCACCAGCGCATTATATCCATGTTGGTCATTGTTGGGATTCTAAATGCAACAGGAGCAAGTAGGTGAATTTCACACTCAGTTCCTTAAATACAGCGTGCTTGCTTTCAATAGCTTTTCATGGTATTTTCTTCTAACCTACTAGAGGAGCTTCCTTTACTTGCTGTAGATAATCTGATAGGAGGTTGGCACCAGGAGGGAATGGCTGGAGCAGGTAAATTTCCTCAAGTTCTCTTACCTGTGGTTGTCATTCCTATGACCTGGGCATCTTTCAGAATGTGCAGGTCTTCCTGGAGTCTCAGCTCAGCCATTCTCTCTGCTGATGTGCGGTAGTGGTGCTCATAGTTGAGGATCTTTCGGCGTGTGTCAGCCTGGTACTTCTGTAGCCACAGCCTGAAGAATATGAAGAACCAGGTAGAGGGAGTTGCATATTCTTTGAGAAGGTGGAGTAACTCCCTTTAGTGTGCCCTGTGTTAGAAGTGGAACCTAGACCACTGAGGAGCTTACAGGCAGGCCATAGAGAGAAAGAAAGGAGAGACCCAGATGTGCATGGACCCAAGCATCTAAAATGCCCAACAGAAAGATGTGTAGAGACATGTATTTAGTCAGGAGCTAAAGAACAGAGGTTAAATATTGGGAATAGAGTAAGGGACTTCAAAAGTTTTAAGAATTATTTCTCCAAATTCTTCCTACCCCATCCTTAGCTGAGTCTTCTCCCCTCCCCAATTCTCCAGTCTTCTTTTACAAGCAAAACAGATAATGTCACTACTCTGCTGTAAAATCTTCCAATGGGGCCCTAGCCAGTTTGGCTCAGAGGATATAGTGGGACGGGTCCTGGGTCCAGTCCTTGTCAAGGGCATGTGCCTCGGTTGCAGGCTCATCATCTCTGGCCCTGGTTGGGGCACAAGTGGGAGGCAACCAATTGATGTGTCTCACACTGATGTTTCTCTCTCCTTGTCTCTCCCCTCCCTTCCACTCTCTCTCCAAAAAAAAAAAAAAAAAAAAAAAAAAAGAGGAAAATATCGAGTGAGGGTTTACTAAAAAAGGAAAAAATTTTCCAATAGCACCTTAGCCCTATGAGGCATGCATTGTCAGGCCTCTGTCAGCCTCTTTGACTTGACTTTCAATTTCTTTCTGCAAGCCACAGCCATGCTGGCTGTCTTTTTCAATTTCTCAAATAGATGTTCCCTCCCTTCTCAAGACCTTTACCCATGAGGTCCCCAAAATCTCATCTACTCCCACTTCCCCATTGGCCTTATAAATACCTACTCCTCTTGCAGATCTTGCCTCCAATGTCATTTTCCTGAAAACCTAAGACCAGACCAGATCCCACATAATATTATTAGCACCCCTAGCTCTTTTCTTTCTTAAGTGTTTATGCTCATTTGTAACTTTTTGTGGAATTAACTAATTTGTATCCTTGGATAGACTCTAAACTCCATGAGGAGGTAGAGCCAAGTGTCTTTTATCTCATGGCTGCATCTCCAGCACTCAGCTCAGTGGGGTGGCTCAATCTATCATTAATTAACATTGTTGAAGATCTGGGGGCGTTATATTCTAGGAAAGAAAAGGAACCTCCTGGGGAAATACATGGGCTGGCTGGGGGAGGTGAGAGTTGGGAACAGTACCTATAAAGCTGCCAGCGAGAATTCAGGTCCAGCTGCCAAACATCCTGGATTTCATCGGCCTCAGCCTCAGTCATGGTGTTCAGTTTGCGAAGCTCATACTTCATTTTCTTCTTCATTTTCTTTTTCTGGCTACGCTGGGTCTATAGACATCAATACCAGCCAGAGTCACCATCTCAGCAGAGGTGGGCCTTGTTCTAAGCCATAGGTGTGGGTCATAGCACATAAAAAAGGGGGCTGCCTCCTCTGATTAACTTCTTTAAGTGTCTCACACTCTTCTCAACAGATATTCCATTGCAGAGTGGCTAAATGAGGACTCTGGGACCAGTGTGCCTGGATTCAAAGCCCCATCTACCTCTATGAGCCTCAGCATCGCTTCTATAAAATAGGGTCACAGGGTTGTCGGATTGACTAAAGGAGTAATACATGGAAAGCACTTAGAATAGTGCTGGCACTAGTTTCACTGAACATCTTTTGACCAGTTTGTTTCTTATTCCTAAAAGTTGTGTCATTAAAGTAGTGAAGATGAGTTTTTCTTGTTAAAAACTAGATAGGGCCTCCTGTACATATCATGATAGTGCCTTTAAGCAGTGGGTTAAGGCATCATTTAGGAGAAAGTGCTCTCCCATGGACATGACTCTGGCATGTGAGACAAATGTCCCAATATTATGGACCTTGTCCCACTTCAAAATCAAACAAACTCCTGAGGCCACATGGCAGAGAGATGCCCAATCCACATTTCAAAGTATTGGGATGATGACTCCACCCATCATATACAGTGATGTTGAACTGAACTAAGCGATCAGGTTCAAAGCCATCAGACCAGTGAAAATTGCATCCAAAGTTACCCCTGATGGTCCTTTAAATCAACAGTGGGTTTCAGAAAATGTTATTTTGAATATCCAGTCCTCTATTATCATAGTAATGCATGCTAAATTTTGAGGACCACTGGGTTCTACCAAGGGAAAGAGCAGAGGGAAAGTCCATATGTGGGCTTCTGGGTATTCACACTATTCTGGCTTTAAGAGAAATATCAAATTCCAGGGTGAAGTATTCCATCCCTGTATGGCTTGTTTCATTCCATTTTACGTAAGTCCGCTAAAATCTTAATGCATGTTCAGACTTGTTTGTAGTTTCTAGTTTGTAGAAGATAACACCCATGGAAGCATCAAGCACTAAGACCATAAGTATTTGATCTGACCCATATGTGCTGCATTTTTTCTGGAAGTTCAAGGAAAGCACTTGACTGTTCAAGTTGGTATTTCTTGCCAGGGCCCCTCTGAAGGGCCATACTCTTTATATTCTTGGGAATTAGACATATCCTATACTAGGGTATGATTGTAAAAGGGGTAAATTCAGTTAATTGTGAGGATGAGGTGAATACACTGTAAAAGTGGGTGGAAAAAAGGGGCTGCCTTTCTGATCAGAACAGATGTTCTCAGGCCGATTTCAGGAGAGTCTAACCCCCACCTGCCAGGCAGTAATAACTGAATTCCCATTTCCCATGGTGAGGACTTTAAGGGAAGTGAGTTTACCTCCCACTCTCCTGCGGCTTGCTCCTGCCCAGCTGCTGTCCCAGGGCCACTGTTTTCTATCTTCGTGGCCAGAAGCAATTTAGCCAATTCCTGGACCGCTCCATTCTCTTCCTTCTTCCGCCGCCGGGGTCTCGCCACCTCTTCCTCCTCAATCACCCGGTCTGCTTGAATCAGGTCAGCCTCCTCTGCGATCTCAATCAGAGAACCCTCCTCTTCTCCTTCCTCCTCCTCCTCATCCCCTTCTGCCTGGGCTAAGAGAGAAAAACAGGCAGGACAAGGATGAAGACCTCTTGAAGCTAAAGGAGGAAAGAGGGCACCGACAAGAGTTTAGATGGATGAAGACATTCTCAAAGGGATTTAAGTGGTTACCTCTAGGGAGGGACACTGGGAGGAATGAGAGGAGATGAAGACTTAGGTTTCTTTACATACTTTTTTGTTACAATTTTAAAAATATATTTTTATTGATTTCAGAGAGGAAGGGAGAGGGAGAGAGAGAGATAAGAAACGAAGGATGAGAAAGAATCATTGATCGGCTGCTTCCTGCACGCCCCCTAGTGGGGAGTAAGCCCGCAACCCAGGTATGTGCCCTTGACTGGAATTGAACCGGGACCCTTCAGTCCGCAGGCTAACACTCTATCCACTGAGCCAAACCAGCCAGGGCTGTTACAATTTTATAATACTCATTTTCCCCTTTAAATGATATCTTTAGCCCTGGCTGGTTTGCTCAGTGGTTAGAGCATCAACTCGCACACTAAAGGGTCACAGGTTTGATTCCCAGTCAAGGGCACATACCTGGATTGTGGGTTTGCTCCCCACCCGTCATGAGGCACGTGCAGGAGGCAACCATATCAATGTTTCTCTCTCTCTCTGTCCCCTTCCCTATATCCCTTCTACTCTCTCTGACAAGCAATGGAAAACATATCCTCAGGTGAGTGTTAACAAGAAAAATCTTTGCCACATACAGGGAGGGGCAAAAGTGGGTTTACAGTTGTTCATACAGAAAGTAATACAATAATTCATAAATACAGGAATAAACTGTTTTGTGTACTCACAATTATAAATATACTTTTGCCCCACCCCATATAATGTATATATACACCTCTATAACATTGTCTAGTCTTGACTTTTTTGAGCACTATCTGAAATCATATTGTATCTTTTCCCTTGCCTTTTTCATTCAGCATGTTTTTGAGATTCCTATGTTGCCATATATTCTCTAATTCCTTTTCACTATTGTACAGTATTTCACTATCCGAACAAACTATAATTGATCAGCAGCATCCACTGTACAAATGTGGATAGACACTTGAGTTCTTTGTTTTTCCAATATCATAAAGTGGTGTACCGACTACTATCCTCACTAGCAGTATATTAGAGCTCCCACTGCTTCACATTCTTATCTGCGTGGTTATATAAAGCTTTTAAATTTTTTACAATCTGGTGGCATAATCGTACTTCATTGTGGTTTTAATTTCTCTAGTTTCTAATGAGCAACTCTAATATGTTTACTATTAGGATTTCCTATTTTGTGATGTGCCTGTTAAAAGTGTTTTATCTATTTTCCTACTAAGCTATTATTTCTCTTTTCTGATTAATTAAAGCTCTTTACATATCCTAGGTATTACTTTCAAGTTCTGCTCTTCTGTTCTTTACCAAATTCCACCTTACGATGTGATTCTAGGTAGACACACACTTACCTATATTTTCAGGTCCCGCTGGAGCAACACTTTGGGTGAAAGAAACGACACCCAGACCCAGCCACTCCAGCATCATGGAATGCTTCCAGCCTTGGAAGCAAACCCATTCACTATCCTGAGGAAGGAAGAATGACCAGTCATGAGAATTCAATGACAACCAGTGTGAAGTAAAGTTCTCCTTGATGGATAGAAAGTAATTTCCTTAAAATTCAGAGGCTGCAAATTGGCAACTGGATCATTTAATATGACTTGCATAGAATTTTAAAAATAAAAATTTCCTACCTCTAGACTGGCTTATTTCACTTATTATTATTATTAGCATAATACTCTCCAGGTCCATCCATGCTGTTGCAAAAGAAAGGATATTCTGACCTGGCAGGGAGTTGTATGTCCCCAGGACCTGGGAGTCAACCTAGGACCTGGAAGTCAACTTTGGAATTTGGTCCATTCTCATTCAAGAACTGCCTATTATCATGGAAAGATTAAGAATCTTCTTGCCCAAACAAGGGAGTCCCACCCCACATTGCCTACTTCCCCATTCCTATAATCCCTATTTCCCCATGTAATCCTTGACCTACCCTATATAAGCAGCTGGCTTGTGGGGGGCTGCAGAGCAGATTTTTGTGGATGACCTGCTGCTTTCCCATACTGCCAGCAATACTGGAATAAACCCTCATATAAGTGATTAAAAAAAAATCCTGCCTCTCTTGACAAAATCAGGAGCTATGGCAGCAACAAGGCTGTATTCCTAAATGGCAACAAATGGGCTGGAAATGGGTTGCTGCCACCCCTTTTCCAGTTTGCCACAATCCTCTCTACTTCCCAATGTCTCACATCTAACCTGCTTCAGTCATTTTTAGTACCTAATGGACCCCTTTAGGCTTTTGGGTTTGTAACCCTGAAATTCACCAACCCATTAATAATACTAGTAGAAGCACCATTTCCCTAGACTCCTGGCCAGCCACTTTACAGAGACTGTGTTAGCTACTTCACATAATATTTTTGAAGGCAGACATTATTACTATCCTTGTCTGAGACCAAGTCACATAATCAGTCTGTGTGACTGAAGTCTGCTGACCCCAGGCTCTCTACATGGGCTAGGTTGTCTTGTTATGATATTTCACTTAACAAGCATTTATAGCACACTCATTAAGAGGTTTACAAGTATTAACTTGTTTATCTAAATAAAAATCCTGTAAGAAACTCCACTTTTGCAAGTTAAATTTACAAAATGGCAATTTCATATGGTTCAATTTGATATTATCATCCCCACTTCATAACTGAGGAAACAGGCACAGAAAAAAATCAAGTAACTTGCTCAGAGCAAAACCAGGATTCCAACCCAGAACGCTAGCTCCACAGTCTTGTTCTTGACTAGTATACTCAGCTGTCTTTCCTCATGAAACGGAACTGCTAACATGGCAGCATCAGATTACCAAACAGCTAATGCTTTGGACTGCTGCTTCTGCTGAAGGCTCCTTCCAAGTACTGAGTCAAGACAGATGCTTGTACTTCCCAAGGTGACCCCTACCTGTGTCGGTCCACTCATCAGGCTTTTCCAGTGCTCGGAGGAAATGTACTTCTCCAGGTACTGTTCCCGTAATACGCCACGCATGGTGCACTCCAGAGTCCGGGCCCCTATATGCAGCTCTTGTTCTGACTCCTTCATTTGTGTCATGATCTGCCAAGAACAGTGGTAAAGAAATGAAGAGGAAGTATCATCCCCCAAACTCAGTCCCTGCCTTGAGGGAAAACAAAGCTAACACAGGAACAGCAAGAAGGGAGAATAACTATTCTGTGGTCTTAAAACAAAAGGTTTAGTATCTAAATTGTCTAAAAGAACAGTCGCCAACCAGTGGTCCGTGGACCAAAGGTTGGTGACCGCTGGTCTAAAAGACTCCTACCAATCAGTAAGGAAATAAATACATTATAAATATAGGCCAAGGATACTGTGAGAGACTTCTTTTTTTCCCCCCTCAGTAAAAACTCAAGAGTTTTAGCTGGGCACATGGCTGACAGCTAGAAGATGGTTAATAGGCTATAAGTAGAAGTGCTGTGGGTAGTTTGGGGGAATCAGCATGAAGCCCTGGCAGGAGTTGGGAGGGGCAGCATTTCCTTTTTTGTCTTTTCTCCACCTCGGATTATAAGGGTTAAGATCACACCACAGAATTAGCAGAATGTAATGCTGGAATAAACTTGGGTCCTTCATAGCTTTGTGGAGCCTCTATCTGCTTTGGACTGTCTAGCCAGAAAGCCAATGCTATCTTGTTTAGTTCCCCTTTGAGCTACCTCCAATATCCACAGCTGGGACTTACACTCATGTAGGCCCTCCGGAGGTGCATGGGGAGATTTCGGCGGAATTCCCGCTTGTTCCTCAGCTCCCTCAGCGTAAACTGCTTCAAGATGTCACTGCTGCTCCTTCCACCTACCCGCACGATACTGGGCTTCTGACACTTATAGATACCTGTGGAGAATGGTGAAGCACAGTAGAGTTGAGAGAAGTTATGCTGGATTCTCTCCAATGAGAAAGGTAAGTGTTTGGGGTGTTGTGTCAGCTGGTCTATTAGGGAACAAACTGGTGCTTACAGGAAATCTACCCCATTAATGACCAAGAAGGCCCCAGAGATTATATGACCTGCACAGCAGTAAAGTGTGGGGCTTAAGAGCACAGGCTTTAGAATCAGACAATTGAGAACTCAACTTATTGGCTCCACAATTTATTGCTATGTAACCTGGGGCAAGTTACTTAACTTGAGCCTCAGTTTCTTCATCTGTGATTTGAAAACAGTAATACTTTCCTTATAAGCCTAATCTGTACAAACTAGAGAATATCCTTATAGCTCCTATAGAGGGACTGGCATAAAGTAAGCTCTTAGTAAATGTTCTCTATAATTCACCCTACGTATATTTATTGCTTGCTTACTATGCGCCAGACATATGCTAGGTTCTGAAGATATATATAGCAGTGAAAACACAGACTCCATTTCTAATTTGTTATCATGTCTCACAGTCTGAGAGACAATATACACATTAAACCATTTATCACTATAGTGAAAATATGGGAATTACTATAAATACATGATGTGTACATATGTAACAGGGGACCTTACCTAGTTTGGATGAGGTAGGGATCTAATTCTTGAGGATCTAATATTTAAACTGAGAATCCAAGAATAAGGAAGATTTGCCCGGCTGGTGTGACTCAGTGGTTGAGCACTGACCTATGAACCAGGAGGTCACAGTTGGATTCCTGGTCAGGGCACATGCCTGGGTTGCGGGCTCAATCCTCAGTGTGGGGCATGCAGGAGGCAGCCGATCAATGACTCTCTCTCATCATTGATGTTTCTATCTCTCTCTCCCTCTCCCTTCCTCTCTGAAATAAAAACATAAAAATAAAAAGAAAGAATAAGGAAGATTTAATTTAGGTGAAAGGAGGATACAGGAGAATTCAGAAAATAATATTCTAAACAAAAGGAAAAACAAACTTATTCATACATTAATGCAGTTAGTATTTTTTTCAGTGCCTAGAATGTGCCAGGATCTGTGAATATAGCAAGAAACACGATGTAACCTGGGGCAAGTTACTTAACTTGAGCCTCAGTTACAATGTTTACAGTCTAGGGTAGAGCCACATAAAAATAAATGGTTAGGGCCCTGGCTGGTTTGGCTCAGTGGATGGGGCGTCGGCCTGAAGACTGAAAGGTCCCAGGTTCAATTCCGGTCAAGAGCATGTACCTTGGTTGCAGGCACATCCCCAGTAGAAGGTGTGCAGGAGGCAGCTGATCGATGTTTCTCTCTCATTGATGTTTCTCTCTATCCCTCTCCCTTCCTCTCTGTAAAAAAAAAATCAATAAAATATATTAAAAATAAATAAATAAATAAATGGTTAGGTATGTGCTAAATCTCTGAAGAAAAAATACAAAAGGAAACTTAACCTGGGTTTGGGACAATATTAAAGTGCACCTGAAGAGAGATTTAAGGTGAAACTGAAGAATGAATATTGAGCCAGCCAGGCTGGATGGGATCAAGACGGAGAGAGAGGTAAAGAGAAAAAATGCATTCTAAGCAAGGGGAACAAAACGGACCTAGGAAGAAGCTGAGGGATTCAAGGCATTGAAGACAATGGGAAGAGGTAGGAGATGAGATTCAGTCAGGCTGGAGCAGATGACACAGCCCTACAGGTCATGGTTAGTACTGTGGACTTTATTCAAAGAGCAATAGAAAGCTACTGAAGTTGCTAATGGTTCAATGATAAATGTTTTGATAGAGAGCAATTTTGCATAGACATTACCTTCCAAAAACTGATCCAAAGCATGATTAGTATAACACACAACCAAGATGGGGAACTTCTGGAGGCTAATTTGCCAAACAGTCTCATTGGTAAGAAGGGCTTGAACAATTTTTAGACCCACATAGGTTTTGCCTAGAAAATAAGAAAAAAGGAAAATTAGAAAACTTGGAGACTTACTAAAAGGAGTAGTTAATTTTAAAAAATCGTTATTATTATTATTTTATTTAAGGTAATACACTGAGATGGCTTAAAATCCAAGAAGCACAAATGAGCATATTATAAAAAGCCCTCTTGTTCTTCCGTCCCCCAGCTACCCACTTCCTCCTAAAAGCAACCAATGTTACCAGTTTCTTGTCATTCGATGCATATATAAACAAATATGAATATAGTTATTTTCCAGTCTTCCCCCTTTCTTTTTTTTTTTTTTAACAAGTTTTTTTTTTAAAATATATTTTATTGATTTTTTACAGAGAGGAAGGGAGAGAGATAGTTAGAAACATCGATGAGAGAGAAACATCGACCAGCTGCCTCCTGCACATCTCCTACTGGGGATGTGCCCGCAACCCAGGTACATGCCCTTGACCGGAATCGAACCCGGAACCTTTCAGTCCGCAGGCCGACGCTCTATCCACTGAGCCAAACCGGTTTCGGCCCCCTTTTTTTTTTTAATACAAATAGTAGCAGACTATTTTCACTGTTCTACATCTTTCATTTAATCTTGGAGGTAGTTCTCTATCAATACATAACAAGAATCCTCCCTCTTTTTGTTTTTCACAGCTGCAAGGTAATTTTTAGCCAGTTCCCTATTGATGGACATATAATTTGTTTCCAATCTCATGTGGCAAATTATTTAGAAATGCTTTTAATATACCATAGTGGACTTCCCTTTGTAATAGGAGGGAAAACCAGAAATCAACAATGGAGTTACAGTTGTGGGTTTATCAGCCAATGTCCAATAGTTAATTAAGTCTACAAACAGCTAAATATTTACATAGTGTCAAGCTGAGAAAATAGCCATTGTCCTAAAAAAACTCAGAGGAGGAAGAGATACAAGAAAATCAAAGGTTTCAGTATAGCATGATAAGTAACAATTTTTTCTTCCTCTCCATAACCCCACCCCATTCTAATAATATGTACTGAATGCCTAACAGTGGCAGGCATTGAATTAGAGAAAAAAATAAAATAAAGCACAACAGCCATGGTTATTATTTTCTCAGACCCTTGAGACCTCATACAAACAAATGTAAAGTTATAAATGTGGGAAATGAGAAAAACATGGTATCAAGAAAACATATAGACCTGGCCGGTTGCTCAGTGGTCTGAGGGTTTGATTTCCGGTAAAGGCCATGGGTTGCAGGTTCCCCAGCTCCAGTAGGGGTGTGTGCAGGAGGCAACCAATCAATGTCTCTCTCTCTTGTCCATGTTTCTTTGTCTCCCTGCTCCCCCCACCCCCGCCCAACCCTCTCTAAAAAAATCAATGGAACAAATATCCTTGAGTGAGGATTAACAACAACAAAAAAAGTGGAGGGAAATAAATATAAGTATGCATTTGCTTTAATAGTCATAAGAATATCTTTGGAAGGATACACAGGAAGATAACATTGTTTACTTTATAGAAGGGAATGGGCGAGGTGGTAGGAGGAGGGAGACAGGGATTTTTAAAAACGTTTGAATCATTTTTTAATTAAAACATAAGATTAAAATTAATAATGTGCCAAATTTTTAACCTCACAGATGAGCAAAAACTGCTGATCAGCAAAAAAGGATGTAAGGAAATGGAACATTAATTCAATCTTGGTGAGAGTACAAACTGATACTTGTTTTTTTAAATCCTCAAAACAACACTTATGCATATTTTTTCATTATATAGTGTTTCTTATTATTAAGACCTTTCCTTCTTTTACATTACTTTTTTATCCTGAGTTTCTATTAATTTATCACTGTTTTTTAAAGTGATAAATTTTAATTTATCACTGTTTTTTTTGTGTGTGTGTGTGTGTTGGTTTTTTTTTTTGTATATCCTTTTAGGAGGGTAATTTAGCAATACCTAGTATAACTATTAATGTGAATTCCCACTTTAGGGGAAAAAATTACAGAAATAATAAACAGAGTACCCAAAGACAAACACACAGATATAGACATATGGATACTTATCGCAGCACTGATGTAATAACAACAACAACAAAAATATATATATACACATGGTACATTCATACCCTACAGTGAATGCAGGCATAATAAAAAGAGTGCGGTACATTTGTAAATATAACTATAGTGTAAAGAATGTAAAAATGTCCACAACATGTTCTAGAGGCCCGGTGCACGAAATTCATGCAAGGGAAGGAACCCTCAGCCCGGCCTGCACCCTCTCCAATCCAGGACCGTTGGCTCCTAACCACTCGCCTGCCTGATCGCCCCTAACCACCTCTGCCTGCCTGCCTTAACCCCCTCTAACTGCTCCCCTGCTGGCCTGATCGCCCCTAACCGCCTCTGCAACCCGGGCTTCCCTTCCTCTGGCCGGCCGCAGGTGCCCAGGACCGGGAGGCGGCTTTGCCAGGGCCAGCCGCAGCTGCAGGCGCCCAGGACTGCAGGCAGCTTTTCCTGGGTTGGCCGCAGCCGCAGGGGACTGTGGGCGGCTTTGCCCGGGCCTGGCTTTTGTCAGGAAGGATGTCCAGAAATGTCCGGTCTAATTAGCATATTACCCTTTTATTAGTATAGATCAGTGATGGCGAACCTTTTGAGCTCGGCGGGTCAGCATTTTGAAAAACCCTAACTTAACTCTGGTGCCGTGTCACATATAGAAATTTTTTGATATTTGCAACCATAGTAAAACAAAGATTTATATTTTTGATATTTATTTTACATATTTAAATGCCATTTAACAAAGAAAAATCAACCAAAAAAATGAGTTCGCGTGTCATAGGTTCACTATCACTGGTATAGATTATAGACCAATAATGGAAAGATACACATTAAACTACTAATAGTAGTTATCAAGCCAGAGTAGGATTAGTAGGGGAAAAGGGTATAGGGAGGTATATTTTCTTTTTTTTAAAAATATATTTTATTGATTTTTCACAGAGAGGAAGGGAGAGAGACAGAGAGAGTTAGAAACATCGATGTGAGAGAAACATCGATCAGCCGCCTCCTGCACATCCCCCACCAGGGATGTGCCCGCAACCCAGGTACATGCCCTTGACCGGAATTGAACCTGGGACTCTCAGTCCGCAGCCGACGCTCTATCCACTGAGACAAACCGGTTTCGGCTAGGGAGATATATTTTCATGAGAAACATGACTTAGAAACCAAAGGCCTGACATCAAATTCTAGGTCTGTCACTATCTGTGTGAGCTTCAACAAATTATTCAAGCTCTCTTTGCCTTAGCTTTTCATCTGTAAAATGGAATGGTTTTTGTCTCACTGAGTTATTGTGAGGAGGCAACTGATCAACAATTCTCTCTCATCATTGATGTTTCTTATCTCTTTCCCTCTCCCTTCCTCTCTGAAAGCAAAACAATTTTTTAAAGCCCTAACCGGTTTGGCTCAGCGGATAGAGCATCAGCCTGCGGACTCAAGGGTCCCAGGTTCGATTCCAATCAAGGGCATGTACCTTGGTTGCGGGCACATCCCCAGTAGGGGGTGTTCAAGAGGCAGCTGATCGATGTTTCTCTCTCATCGATGTTTCTAACTCTCTATCCCTCTCCCCTCCTCTCTGTAAAAAATCAATAAAATATATTTAAAATTTTTTTTTAAATAAATAAATAAAAGTAAATAAAAATAATAACAAAATTATGTTGAATGACTTGACATATATAATGGATGTGAAACAGTACTTGGCACATAGGCCATTATTATGTACAGTTAAGTCTTCACTTGTTGATAGGTTCTTAGAAACTGAGTCTTTAAGTGAAATAACATATAACAAAACCAATTTTCCCATAGGCTAACTGATAAAAACAAGAATAAGTTTCTATGGCATTATTTTTGATCAGAAAAACATCATCAACTTCTAAATAAAGACCCAAAATACTCCTATTATTAAACATTGAAGTGTGAGCTATACATACATTTAGGAAAGATTAATAAAAATTAGTAAGAGCCCTAACCAGTTTGGCTCGTGGATAGAGCATCAGCCTGCGGACTGAAGGGTCCCAGGTTCGATTCTGGTCAAGGGCATGTACCTTGGTTGCGGGCACATCCCCAGTAGGGGGTGTGCAAGAGGCAGCTGATCGATGTTTCTCTCTCATCGATGTTCCTAACTCTCCTTCTCCCTTCCTCTCTGTAAAAAAATCAATAAAACATATTAAAATTAAAATAAAGGTTTTTAAAAAAATTAGTAAGAGAATTATTCTCCAACCCACTGATTCCAGTTCAGGGCCAGGGGTAGCTGGAGCCAATCCTGGCAGCTCAGGGTGCAAGATGGGACTCACCTTGGACAGGAAGCCCTTCCATCATAGGGCACACTCACACACACTCACTCGGACTGGGACAATGCAGACATGCCACTTCATCTCATGTGTACATCTCTGGGATGTGGGAGAAATATGGAGTCCCTGAAGAAAACCCACAGACATGGGGAGACTATGCAAATTCCACAGTGGCCCTGGCTGGGAATCAATTTTTTCCCTCATCAATGTTATAACAGCTTGGCTGGCATCTATATATATAAAAGGCTAATACGCTAAGTGTCTGACCATCTGACTGGTTGCTATGACTCGCACTGACCACCAGGGGGCAGATGCTCGATGAAGGAACTGTCAAGCTGCAGTGACTTGGCAGTGGCGGTTCTCGGGTGACACACCCTGTAACCAGAGAGGAGGGAGCCTGATTCCTGCAGGGCCATGTGATTCCACCTTTGGCCATGGGTTATGTTGTTGCTGGGGTACTGTTGGCCCGAATCTGGTTTACTGCATACTTGCGTTTGCGTTCCACACCCTATAGGACAGCAACTTTGCAGAGTGCCCTCTTGCACTCTGGGACCCCTTGGGAAATGTCAGAGAGCCAGTTTTGGCCTGATCCCTGCAGGCCAGGTCAAGGGACCCCACCTGCCCGAGGGACCCCACTCACTCCACAGATGCTGCGAAGGGAGCATGGGAGGTTGGCTCCAGGGTGTGTCTGGCCCATCTCACCCAGTCCCACCAGCCACCTTCTAATTAATTTCTTTTCAATGTGCACGAATCCATGCACCGGGTCACTAGGCTATATAATAGCTGAGTGTTGACCTATGAATCAGGAGATCACAGGTTGATTTCCGGTCAGGGCACATGCCCGGATTGTGGGCTCAGTCCCCAGTGTGGGGCATGTAGGAGGCAGCTGATTAATGATTCTCTCTCATCATTGATGTTTCTCTCTCACTCTCCCTTCCTCTCTGAAAAATATATTTTTTAAAATAAATAAATAGCCGTAACCGGTTTGGCTCAGTGGATAGAGCGTCAGCCTGCGGACTCAAGGGTCCCAGGTTCGATTCCGGTCAAGGGAATGTACCTTGGTTGTGGGCACATCCCCAGTAGGAGGTGTGCAGGAGGCAGCTGATCAATGTTTCTCTCTCATCGATGTTTCTAACTCTCTATCTCTTTCCCTTCCTCTCTGTAAAAAAATCAATAAAATAGACTTTAAAAAAATAAACAAACAATAACAAAATGATGTTGAATGAAATAACGTTATACGAAGACCTGCTGTACTTGATATTAATTCGAAATCAAACAAATTAATATAGCCTTTGATGAAGCAGAGGTAATGTATCTTCTGAAGTTTGACCCCTAGCAGTCTTTTCTAATCTTGCAATTTGGGTTTATTACTATGAATGCCAATGGGTCCCCACTGGAAAATCACCATAACAAGCAGTAATTTTATAAACAAATTTGATGCCCATTTCATGAGAACATTTCTTTTTTTTCTTTAATTGAAGTTATTGATGTGACATTGGTTAATAAAATTATGTAGGTTCCCGGTGTACAATTTTATAATTCATTATAAGTATACTGTATTTTGCATTCACCATCCCAAATCAAGTCTCCTTCCATCACCATTTATCCCCTTCATCCACTCATGGGAATGTTTCTAACCAAGACATTCTAGAAACCTAAAGTCAAGCCTTCCTTCCCTATCTCCTAAGGTAGATGACATGTGCTCTGAAAAATTCTCTTACCTGTTCCAGGAGGTCCTTGAATAATAGCCAGTTCCCTTGTGAGAGCAAACTGCAAAGCTTCCATCTGGGAGTCATCCAGCTTCAGGGCTTCTTTGGAGGGCCACTGTCTAGGGTCTAAGACATTAACTCTGAGATATCTCAAGCCCTCAGCATTCCTCAGAGATTCCCCGGTGTCTGAGGGAGTCTTTATTAAGGGAGTGAAATCGTATCTGCCTCCCATTAGCAAGTACCTTGGCTCCTTCACATGAGAGTCACATTCCACAATGTTTCTCTGGAAGGGGACATCTTCCTGTTGGATCTCCTGGAGTCCTTCCAGGACATGCCTATAGGCCTCAAAATATGCAGTTGTCTCCACCATTAGGAAAGAGTCAGAGGGCTGGACCTCTGCTAGCAGCTGTTGGCTCTGCTCATTGAAGGAGAGCTGGACAAATCCTTGGTAGAGATCCTCCTGCTCCCGGTTAGACACTGTGGCAAAAAGAAATGTCTCAAAATTGTCCTTGGACATGCACACCAAGGACCCATAGAGCAATCGCTTGGAATTCTGCCAGCGAACAAACTTTAGTGGTTTTGTGTCAAACTGTACCTTATAGACAATGCCTGATGATGCACATACAGGGCTGATAATCCTGGTATCAAAGTAGATTCGAATGTCATCAAACTTTCTCTTCCTCAGGCCTTGGTCTTCAAAGCTTTGGAGAAGTTCCAAAATGCCTTCTCGTAGGGGCCTGACAAAATCTTCTCGAAGTAGTCGGAAGTGAGTATCCAGATAGACAGCAGTGCTCTCATATTTTCCAGAAATGATGTTGGGGCGAAGGAATGGTTTCTCATCTAAGTGCACCTCATTGTATGTAGGGTAAATAGGCATGGTCCGGTAGCTATCAACATTGTCTTCTGCCTTGGGCTGTACTAAAGTATAGGTATCTTCTCTTAAAGTGTCCTCTCGCCTCTTTTCCTGCAAATGTTGGATGATGGCCTGTACCTTTTCCAGGTTCTTCTCAGTCTCCTCTTCTATGTCAACACCAGAGGCTCTCAGAGCATTAAGAGAAGCTGGCAGGAGGGAAATGAGCATGGAAGTTTCCTGCACAGAACTGGCAGGGAAGACACTTACGAGGTCCTGGATGAGGGAGATAATGTTGCTAATGTGTTCTGGATACTGGTTTCGAATGTCAGGGATGGGTTCAGTGATCATCCCTACCACATAATTTGGCAGGCAGACTTTGAGAAATTTTGAATTCTTCAATATGCCCAGGACATGGAGAATACTTTGGCGATCCATTCTGGAACTGCAAGCCTTCCGAAGAACCTGACAAATGAGCTCAAGGAAGTTGGGTTTCATAAAAGAATGAGACAGAAGCTCCTTCAGTCCTAAACTTGTGGCAAGTGTGATGACCACCTCAGAAGGGTCTTTCTGCAGAAGACTTTCTAGGAACTTATAGCCCAGTTTCTTCACCTGCTGTGGCTGTTCTGCAGGCTTCTGGTGAGGGACCCGCCACTGCTGGAAGTTTTCATCAGACCATGGTGGTCTGCGGTTCCTTTCCTCCTGATTGCCATTTCTCTGTCTGGTGTCATTCTCCTGACCATGTCTCTGGCCTCTAGGTTCATCATTGGCACGTCCCCTACGGTTCCTCCTTTCTGGATGTGGGTTCCTTCCCATGGCCGCAAACCTAAACTCTTCTCTTTGCCAATGAGGACCAAGTTGGTTGTTGGCCCTAGGATGCCTTCCCAGTTGGTTGGCTCCTCCTCTGAGAGCATTGGCTGGTGGATTATTGGCCTGATTTCTAGCTCTTGGTGGTAATTCACCATCCATAGGCCCTAAACACAATGGGAATAGTAGTTAAGCATAAAAATAAAGGTGCGAGGAAATTGTTGTAGGACAACAATGCACATGTTCTCATTTTCCCAAACATCCAAGGAGCTTTGGTTTTATTTGGAGAGAAATAAGTCATGTGCTGAATGTAAAACAGTTATTATGTTGCTGTATATATTATAAAAATATTGTTTTTTTTCACAGGGTGCAAAAGGGAAAAGGAATAAACATTTGTTGAATGCCTAATACATGCTAGAAAATAAATGTATGCAGTATATAATTTATTCTTTACAAATTGGGATTATTTCAGAGCATCAAAAAGATCAGCTCATTGTTTCTAGTTTCTTGCCAGTACCAAACAATAGTCAGCACATGAGTTTCAGAGCCAAATGGACCTGGTTCAAATCTTTACCTGGGTACTTCCTCACTATATTACCAAGTTGCATAATTTCTCTAAGCTTCAGTATCTGGGTTGTTGTGAAGATTAAATGTTCAAGATGCTTAGTATAGTGTAGTACCTGTTACATAAAAAGCTCTTATTAATGTTAATTATAACTAGTAACACTAGTAATAATTTTCAGTTGGCCTACTCTATTGGTTTTTAGAGCCATTGGTTCTGCCATGAAATAATTATACCATAGGCAACACAGGCATCAAAGGAGATAAAGTTATAAAAGGAAATGTTTCTTAAACTTTGCCCAGCATCAGATAGAAAAGAGGAAGATGGGACTTTCCTTACTAAGATGTTTTTGAGCTAATAGACTGTAAAGGAAACTAAAAAATGAAACTCAAGTTTTCCTCCTTTCTCC
Organism: Myotis lucifugus; assembly: GCF_000147115.1. Lineage (NCBI taxonomy): Eukaryota > Metazoa > Chordata > Mammalia > Chiroptera > Vespertilionidae > Myotis > Myotis lucifugus. The sequence goes on along the minus strand of NW_005871263.1, from coordinate 2,074,231 downwards.
AGCACAAGTTCATTTACAAAGTATTTACCTATTACCAACTCTCAGAAAAGAGAGAGTGGGGAGGGAGGTGACACACCCAGTATACGTGGGAAAGCTAACATCACCCAGTGGATGAAGCTTAACTTGTCTCCCTTGATCTGCCACACATTTCATAAGTGACCTTGGCCCACATACCCATGTCCAGTTTTTTTCACTTTCCTTTTCTCTAAAACCGATTCTGGAGTTGATCCAACTTAGCAGAATGACTTGGAGATTTTAAAAACAAACAAAAAATAAGACTGTATACAATAATTTGATGATAAAAAATACTATAAAAATTTCAAATGCACATTATATTCAAAATGATAGTTCCACTTAATGACATCAGATGCAAAATCCATTTATGTACTTTTTCTTATTTTGCACTTTTTAGAGAAAATCTTAATGTGAAACAAAGGAATATTTGGTAAAATATAAATACTGTACACTACTGAACTCTAAATTTTTATAATTATGATTTCAAACTTCCAGGATATCAGAAGAAAGTCCCACTTTTAATATTTTGATCTGATTAGAAAACTAGAACAGAAAATTGTACCGTTTTTCATTATTTCAATATTCGTACAGCTCATAAAATAAAATTCTATAGTTCTTCCTCATTTGTTCCACAGTTAAACTCAGATGACATATTACAAGTTTAGCGAAAAGCAAAATTCATTTGGTTGTTTTGTTTTAGAAAGTTCTGAGCAAATAGAACCACCATTGAAGTAGAGTAATGCTTTTGGAACTAACTTCGCTTTGGTGGCTGACTCCAGACACATGCTATCAAATACATAATCACTAGCTATGTATGGCTATTATGCATCTTAAATGTGGCTAGTCTGAATTAAGATGTGTAAAATAATAAATGGGATTTTGAAGACTTAATACCAAAAAGAGTTAAATATCTCATTAAAATTTTTTATATTGATAAAACCTTAAAATGATAATACTTGAATATATGGGAGGTAAATAAAAACATTAAGATTATTAAAGTACCACGATAATAAAAATATATTCAATTATACTAAAATGATATCTGAATATATTGGCTTAAATAAGACAAGTATTAAATCACTAAATTTTATTAAATTAGTATTAAATTTTAAAAATGGATTTCCCGTTTTTCTTTTAAAATATATTTTTATTGATTTCAGAGAGGAAGGGAGAGGGAGAGATTGAAAATTTTTAAATTACATTTTTGGCTTCTATTATGTTTCTACTGGACAGTGCTGCTCTAAACCAGTGTTATTCCCGCTTCTGACACTCACCACTATCTTTGAAGTGCACCCAATCATTAGCTCTCTTAGGGAAAGGGGAAGGCTATTTTGTTTTTCAGAGTCAATCATACTGTAGCTAAGAAATAAGCCATTCTTTACTTGAGAGATACAATCAATCTTAGGTGGGCCTGCTGCTCATTCATAGAGAACTCAAGTTTCCTTCCCATTAATTAGAAAACGTTGCTCACCTCTGTGGTTTGTATGGGGATTCCTGGGCCTGACATCCGGACAAGGTCTTCTGTCCTCCATGATTGAATCACTTCAATTCCTCCGCATTCACGTTCCTTTAAGTTACCTGGAAATCTGTACAGGTTAAGAGAAATTAGTGCCCTTGAAACACAGCATCTAGCAGAAAAACCCAGAACAGCATTAAACCAATCCTTCTGTCTCTACATTGTAATGATTTGTTAACTAAGAGTTAAACACATTACGTTTGTTGTTGTTAATCCTCTCCTGAGGATATTTTTCCATTGGTTTTTAGAGAGAGTGGAAGCGAGGGGGGGAGACAAAGAGAGAGAGACATCTATAGGTTGCCTTCCAGATGGGAACTGAACCTGGGACCTTTCAGTCCTTGGGGCGACGCTCTATCCACTGAGCCAAACCAGCTCGGGCTAAACACAGAGTTTAATCATGGACACAGTGTTCAACTCTGTAAATACCCAGTTATGATATGAAAACATTAAATTCACAATTTAGATGATTTCAAAGGCTCAAATTACCCCCACCCCTTCTCTTTATCCCTGTACTTTTCTAAGGGAGAGGAAGTGCCGTTAATTCCCATTCAAAACTACTGTTTGGTTTATGCCTTTGGCCCAATTACTTAATCAGTTGCTAGGTTTCAATTTCCTCTTCTATAAAGCAGATAAATACTTGTTGCCAGGACAGACAGAAGTACATTTCTGTTAATCCAAAAACCATGTTATGTCTCACACTATTCAGCATTTATGTTACATAGCAGCATTCTATAGCTTACAGTTCTCTACAGTTTGTAAATAAGTACGGAGCAGTAAACCCTTACCCTACTCTTTGGAATGCAGCCAAACGGGATCAAAAGAAAGAAAAAGATATGTTTCCATCACCAGCTAGAAAAATCTGCAGGACTTTTCTCCTCCTCTTCTACGGCGCTAATTTTTAAGAGTGGTCCTATAAGAGGAAGAGGAAGCCCCTTTAAGGCAACTTAGCACAATCACGCACATCCTGCGGGGTGGGGCCAGGGAAAAAGTTGGCGGCTCAAGAGTCCTCAGCAAGGGGATTTTGGAGCCGGGCTTTTCCTCCCCGAGTTTTTAAACATTCATGGTTGAAAACTGTGGACAGGTCTGGCATTATTCTACAAGGAGTCGCTTTTATCCTCAGCAACAAAAGGAGTCCCTTTCCTTACTGCCGGCAATAGTTTTGGTGATCTCCTGCTTCATCACATCAAACCTGGCTCTCGTGACGCAGGTTCAATATTTAGAGTTTACTTTCCATTTTAAAAAAGCTGTCTGAGGGGAAAATGCTTTCTTCCTCTTGTTGGAAAAAAAAAATACTAAAATAGAAACTCAGAAATTTTCTGGGATAAAAGAAATGAAAGAAAAGAGGAAAAAAAGAAAGGCAAGGAGAGGGAGGAGCAGACAGAAACGGGAAATGCTAGGAGAAAGGCAGACCTCAGTGGGTTTCTTTGGGAGTCCAGGCCTCAAGGGCAGGAAGAAGGAACTCAGTGATGGCCAAGCTGGTACAGGGACCAACTGATAGAAGGGTCATCGCCAGGGCGGGTGAAAGAGGCTGAAACAAGGGGCCAGAGCGGGGTTTGGGGGTGGTGGTGGTGTCTCCAGGGCCACCGGGGCCCACCTCGTCCCGGCGGGAATATGGGGTCAGGGAGAGCCAGGGCTGTGCGGTGGCTGAGGAAGGTGCCATGGCAGGGCTGAAGCAGGGAGTGGCAGGCGAGGTGGGCGAGTATGGGGCCGCAGGAAGAAGGGGGGCTGAGCTCAGTTGGGGGTGCCTGCTGGAGTGATGGGGGACCTGGAAACAGGGGTGGGGTGTACAGATGTGGAGGGTGCTTGGTAGAGGATGGGGGGCGGACCTGGTGAGGCCTGAGGAAGATGAAGGGGGTGGTAGGCAGAGATGGGGGTGGGAGGCGCTGACGGAGGGCACTGGGTGGTTAATGGAGGCGCTGGGGGCAGAGGAGGTGACTGGGGGCCGACGTGTGTTAGACACGGGGGATGGAGGTGACGGGGAAGCTGAGGAGAAGGGACAGGGACTGAGGTGGAAGATGGGGGCGCTGAGGAGGGTGATGGAAGTGACAGACAGGGGCGCCGAGGAAAGGGGATCAGGGAAGTGACAGGTGCTGAGAAGGGAAACGGGGGCGCCAGGGTCTGAGGCGGCGGCGGGGTGGCCCCGGCGGGGCCGCGGGTCGCGGTCAGGGGTCACTCACCCGCTACAGCGCGTCCTCTCGCCGCCGCCGCCGCCGCGTTCTGGTGCTTGGAGTTCGGACTCTGGCAGGTCTGCGACTCTCGCCTCGGCGCTGCGCTTTCGGTTTCCTTTCCTCACAAACACGGGGTGGAGGAAGGGGGAGGCCGGGCGGGCTGACGCGAGGACCAGGAGAAAGAGGAGGAGGAGCGGCTCTGGCACTGCCCGCTCCCCCGCCCTCAGGCACAGCAGGGGCGGGCGGGCGTCGCCTCAGCTCCCCGCCGCGCCTGGGCCGGGCGCGGCTGAGGGGAGGAGACTGCGGGGGGCGGGTTAACAGTGCACCAGGCCTTTGAAAGCCTCAGCCGGCCGCGAAAGAGGGGGGAACCCAGCGGCTTCTTAATGCGTTTGAGGCGCGACATGGCGGCGAGGCGTAAGAGTCCGGGCGGTCCAATGTGTATGGGGAAGAGGGCGGAGCTAGAGCGGCCTGGACTACCATTAGGTATAGTCGGAGACTACATTTCCCATGCTGCGCCGGGAACCGGAAGCACCTCGGCGCCAGTGCGCAGGCGCAAAAAGCCCCCTCTGGTTATATAAGAGAGATCCCGGACTCGCACGTTCTTTTGCATCCACCTCGCCTTCTATTCAGCAGCTTTGGTTCCATGCGTCATCCTCATCCGATGTCATCCCGCCTCGGGAACTCGGGGTTACTACTGTGTGTGGTGAGTTGAGATCTACTGTTTTCCCTTCGATATCTCCGTTCCTCCCTTTTCCTTTCCATCTCTCCTGCTCGTGGCTCCTCTTGCCCTGATCCTAATAGGCCTAGGGCCGTGGGTGAGAACACTTAGAGCTGGAAAGACCCACGCACGGACCTGAGGAGTCCTTGGCTGGTGAAAATGATGACTTTACTTTTTTCCCCATCTAATCGACCATGTTGATGTCTTTGAATACTTGCCAGTTGGTTCTGATACACCGGCCTCAAGAGGCCCGGCCATGTTCTTTTTCTACTGTGGGAAGATGGCGACTGATGCCCTTTCTCTGTTGTCTGGGCAGGTTAGCGTGATCCAAAGGTACAGAATGGATCTTGAAGGAAAGGCTCGTTGCGCGGCCTCCAAAAGAACCCCGTGTAGACATCGAGAACCTTTGACCTCCTGACCCCTGGGGTAAGCATTTGTCCCCTGGCCTGCTGTAGGAACCACGTGCTCGCGGGAGCTGCTTCCTTTGCTAGCGGAACTGGGAAATGAATTAAGCAAAGCTAATTTGTACTCAGCGTGTATTAGGTATTCTTTAAAGGGCTCTGAATGCTTTATTATAATCCTAAAAATGTAACTATAAGACCTGTGTTGCTGAAGAAACAGATTTACAGTTGTGGTAACAAACCTCTAGTGCATCGGTTCTCAACCTGTGGGTCGCGACCCCTTTAGGAGTCGGAACGACCCTTTCACAGGGGTTGCCTAAGACCATTGGAAAACACATAATTACATATTATTTTTGTGATTAATCACTATGCTTTAATTATGTTCAATTTGTAACAATGAAAATACATCCTGCATATCAGGTACTTACATTACGATTCATAACAGTAGCAAAATTACAGCTTTGAAGTAGCAACGAAAATAATTTTACGGTTGGGGGTCACCACAACATGAGGAACTGTATTAAAGGGTCGCAGCATTAGTAAGGTTGAGAACCACTGCTCTAGAGCATTTGAGTTTGAGCCAAAGGTATGCCAGGGAAGCAAAATCTCAGTGGATTTAGATGGGGCAGTTTTGCAACTTTATACATTAGAGCAGCTATTTTCAAGCTTTTTAATCTTGGTGGCACATAAACTAGTTCTTAAAATTTTGCGGCGCATCAAAAATTTTGTCATTTTAACAAAATAGGTGTAATTTTGATTCAATCACACAGGACAGCTATTGTTCTTTACTCTTGTCTTTTTTTTTTTAACCGATATCAGTGGAAGGGAGCAGGATAGAGAGATAGAAACATCAGTGATGAGAGACTCATTGATCGGTTGCCTCCTGCACGCCCCCTACTGGGGATCAAGCCTGCAACCGGGCATGTGCCCTTGACGGAGTGGAACCTATCTTAGAAATTCCTTTGGCATACCGGTTGAAAATCGTTGCATTTGAATTAAATGAGATGACAAATCTCTAGGATTGAACAAAGGCTAAGTGCAGAAACACAAGAACAGCCCATAGAGATGGTATTGGGGGAACAAGCTAACAGTGAGGGATTATTTTTTAATGTTTTTATTGATTTTTGAGAGGGGGAGGTTGGCTGCCTCCTGCACGCCCCTAGTGAGGATTAAGTCTTGCAACCTGAGCATGTTCCCTGACCAGGAATCAATCAGCCACCAATTCCCATGTGCCTAACTCTTGAGTCCAGGATTGATGCCCCTAAGGGCAGGACTTTTTCGGGAACATGTTTTTCTTAAACCTTGATGTTCCCAGGTTTTTAGTGATAGCACCTTGCATTAAAATGTAACATCCTGACATGAGACTTGGTCAAAACCCTGTGCACAAAAGCCAACTCTTTCCAGCCACACAGGCCTGTATCAAATATAAGTTCAGAAGGTATGTTTATCTTAGCTGCTGTTTTCTTATTTCCAACAAATGGGACACGTGCTCAAATATTGCATCAATTTTTTAAGTGCAGAAGTAAACCAACAAAGTCTTATTCCTGGTTCAGGGCTTTCTGTAGAGTCCCAGAGCTGTCTACTGGCATATATGATGACTGAACTTTTTTCCCCGGCAGATCGACCGTGGTGATACAGCTTCTCTAAGCCAGTTTTATCTGATATGCCAGTTTGAGCAGCTCTTTAATCCCCTGCTTCCTTGGGCATTTAGTTGATGGGTGGCCCTCATGTTCCATGTTTTTCCCCAGGTTTACTGTTGGCAGAAAGCAGACTTTGAGTGGATCAAGATAAATCCAGGCATGGGGAAATGAAGTGCCCCTGCTCACATGGCTGAATAGACATAGAATCCGGAGAATGGAGGAGGTAGTAACTGCTTTCCTTTTGAATGGCTATCCCCTTTGCTCTTTTCTGTGGCTCAACTATGGCCATTGCAGCTGATGACATAACTTTTTTCCCCATCAGATCGACCCTGTTGATCTAACTAAACTATTTGCCAGTTTTTGTCTGATGCATTGGCCCGAGAACTTTGAGCCCAGTTTTCCAGACTACTTTCTATATGTGGGTGTGATTTTTTTTTTTTTTTTAAAGTGGGGATTGGGCTCTATGGAGTGTTTTTTGTTTTTCCCAAAGCATATTCAGGTCATTTATATTTGCTTCATCTTTTAACTTCATGCAGGTCGGAACCCTGTGTGCCATTGGTCAGAAAGATTGATTATAGTTGGATCTTCTCCTTGGCCTGGTTCAGTCTATCCAGTAGCAGGTAAGGTTTCTGCAAATGGTATCAACCCCCTAATGAAATGACTATTAAATGTGCTAGTGTAGAGGAGTGTTGAGTTTGCTCACTTGGGACTAACCTGGGGGCCCAGTTTCAAGTTGGGCATATAAAACAAGAGTGGAGAATAAAGTCCTCAATAGAAGACTAATGACCTATTGGTACTACTAGGTCTGCCTCCTGTCCCCATTTTCAAACAATAACACCCCCTTTATCCATGATCACTCATTAAATATAAAATGTTTGCTGTCTGCAGTTTTTGCCATGTATTACATGTCTGAGGTTGAACATTTTGACATAGTTATAATATAGACTTCATTGAGGTGCAGAAGAGACAGGTCATCTCAAGAGATAGGAAATCTTGGTTGTCGGTAATTGTACGTCTGTTCCATCTGATTCCTAGAGTTTTAATCAGATACTCCTAAATCCCACATAAGTAGCACTTCAGAATTAACTACTGATTGTAATCTCTCTTTTTTCTAGTTTCTGGCCCATGGAGTTTGAAATACAAGGCCTCTTGGGGAAGACTGACCCTGTATTTTCCTGATAAAACAATAAATTTTGTAGGCTTCCTATCTGGAGAAGGAAAATAAAGTTTTTTAAATCAAAATGCTCTTGGATTTGGTCATTGGGGATTAAGAAACACTGAACAAGGGTAGTGACTAAATCTCTACAGTCTTCACAGTGGTAGGTGGCAAATCCCACACCTGTACATTTATGCAGGCATTTAAGTTTTTAGTATTTATAGAAAATTCATCTATAAAGTGGGTATGAGATTCCCTTACTCTTGTACTGTGAGGATCAAATGAGATCTCAAAATGCTTAGTGTAGCACTTGGCATGGGTTAAGTGTTCAATTAGTAATGGCTATCTTCATCTGTATATAGGAATGAACTGGTTACATGGGACAACTTGATACATTGCAAACACATTACTGAGGGAGGAAGCCAGTCAAATGCTTGCATGCTCATTACCTTGACATTCTGGGAAAGGCAAAACTTACAGTGGTGGGGAATATCATCGGAGATAGCCAGAACTATAGGGGGTGTGTGTAAAGCAGTGGTTCTCAACCTGTGGGTCGCGACCCCTTCACGGGGGTCGCCTAAGACCATTGGAAAGCATTGTTTTCGTGATTAATCACTGCTTTAGTTATGTTCAATTTGTAACAATGAAATTGGGGGTCACCACAACATGAACTATTAAAGGGTTGCGGCATTAGGAAGTTTGAGAACCACTGGAAAGTAATAGCATGAGGTTTTTTTGCGGGGGAAGGGGGGTTATTGTCACATTTTATATATATGTTCTAAAGTATGATTCCCTGCTAAGACTTGGATAGCCTTAAAGATATCCTTAAAGTCAGCCAGTCACAAAAGAAAGTATGATTCCACTTATATGAGGTACCTAGAGTAGTCAAACTAGAAACAGTTAAAAATAGGTGGTTGCCCCAGGAGTGGGGAAGGAATGAGAAAATGGAGAGTTCAATGGGTAGAGTTTCAATTTTACAAGAAAGTTCTGGAAATTGGTTGCATAACAACTCACTGGACTATACAGGTTAAAATAGTAACTTTTTTTTTTTTTAAACTATTTTTTATTGATTTTTTACAGAGAGGAAGGGAGAGGGATAGAGAGTTAGAAACATCAATGAGAGAATCATTGATCAGCTGCCTCCTGCACAGCCCCTATTGGGCATGTCCCTGCAACCGAGGTACATGCCCTTGACTGGAATCGAACCTGGGACCTTTCAGTCTGCAGGCCGACGCTCTAGCCACTGAGCCAAACCGGTCAGGGCGATTGTGTGTATTTTTATCACAATTTTTTAAAAAAATGTTCAAGGGCAACAATAAACTCTGGTAATATGGAATGAGCAATATCTATAGTGTTAACATTAAAAGTAACTTTCTGTGACTCACAAGAATTTCACTCAAGTAACTCCTCTTAGAGCTGGTCCCCTCTGGTTTTTACTCATGAGTCTACTAACATGACTCTTCAGGAAGAAAGTGTTTGCCTCACCTGTTCATGGCTTAAGGTATATTTGGCATCCCATCCTGAGGAACAATCACTTCCCAACTGTGTGACCTTGGAAAATCATGTAATTTTTCCTTGCCTCAGTTTTCTTACCTGTAAAATGGAACTCATAAAAAATGAGTCTCACTGGATGGCTGCAAAAATGCAGTATGAAAAATATCTGGCATGGCCCTAGCCAACTTGGCTCAGTGGATAGAGCATTAGCCTGCTGACTGAAGGGTCCAAGGTTCGATTCCAGCCAAGGGCACATGCCTGAGTTGCAGGCTCAATCCCCAGTAGGGGGCGTGCAGGAGGCAGCGAATCAATGATCCTCTCTCATCATTGATGTTTATTTCTCCCTCTGAAATCAATAAAGAAATATGTTTTAACAAATATATATATATACACACACATATTTATGGCATGAAATCTCAATAAAGATGCTCAGAAAAAAACTACCAAATGGACAAACACTTAATGGCCACCAAAGATGTTAGCAAAATAGAATGATTATTGGAGTTGGCAATTTAATGTCAAGCTTATTTAATTTAACCATGGGGTGCTGCCACTAGGGGTTTTTTTAAAATTTAGAAAAAGTGAAAAAATTGAGTTCTCTTTCTTTTTAGATCCATTTAAAATAATTGTATTTTTTTTCCTCCTGCCTCCCTTCCCCCTTTTATATCTTCCATATGCTGAGTCCCTAATTAAGCAAATGAAAACCTAGGTTGAGAAGTTCTCCCAAGTGAAAATCTTCTAATTTGCTGATTATTATTGAAAAGCTGGCCAGTGATGGAACTCAGCTGAGGTCAGAGAAAAGGCCTCAGCCTAATATTATTTGTCCAAGCAATATATTATCTGATGCCAAATCCCAAGCTCTTAATAACTCTTGATGCAAAAGAGTTTGGGTGAGATGCGCCTAACCTAAAGAAGATGCTAAAGAAACCATCCCTACAGGAGCACTGGATTGTTTAAATAATTTTTTATCCTAAATCTCTAAATAGTAGCGCCTGGTAGTTTAGCAGTAGTGTAAGTCAAGCAATGAATGTAAATCACTAAAAAGATGGCTAGAATGTGGCAAATACTCACAAAATAATCTATCATTTTTATTTCTAAGCTTTAGTTTTCTTTTTTTTAAAAAATATACTTTATTATTTTTTACAGAGAGGAAGGGAGAGGGATAGAGTTTGAAACATCATTGAGAGAGAAACTTCGATCAGCTGCCTCCTGCACACCCCTCACTGGGGATGTGCCCACAACCAAGGTACATGTCCTTGACTGGAATTGAACCTGGGACCCTTCAGTCTGCAGGCCGACGCTCTATCCACTGAGCCAAACCGGTCAGGGCAGCTTTAGTTTTCTTATGGGTAGAAAGGTAACTTAGGATCTCTAACGCACAGCGTTGGGAGGATAAAAGAAATTGGTTTGTAATTCTCAAGTCCTGTGCAAATATTAGTGTTCCTGGCTCTGGCATTTACTAGCTGGGTGAGTTGGAAAAGTTAACATAACTTCTTTGTGCCTATTTTCTAATAGAAAAATGGGATAATGCTAATTGTACCTAATTCATAGGGTTGTTGTAAGAACTGTATGCAACAATATATGTAAACCTCTGGCACTTAAAGACTTAATAACAGTAGTTGCTTTTATTATAAAACTAGAGGCCTGATGCACAAAATTTTTGCACTCGGTGGGGAGACCCTCAGCCCAGCCTGCACCCTCTTGCAGTCTGGGAGCCCTCAGGGGATGTCCAACTGATGGCTTAGTCCAGCGGGCCTATGCCGGCAGTCGGACATCCTTAGCACTGCCACGGAGGCGTGAGAGGCTCCTGCTACTGCTGCTGCGCTTGCCAGCTGTGAGCCCAGCTTCTGGCTGAGCAGCGCTCCCCCTGTGGAAGTGTACTGACCACCAGGGGGCAGCTCCTGCGTTGAGCATCAGCCCCCTGGTGGTCAGTGCGCATCATAGCGACTGGTCATTTCACTGTTCGGTTGATTTGCATATTAGCCTTTTATGCCTGCGGGATGGGGCCAAAACTGGCTCTCTGACATCCCCCAAGGTATCCTGGATTGCGAGAGGGTGCAGGCCAAGCCGAGGGACCCCACCGGTGCACGATTGGTGCCAGGGAGGGACGCAGGAGGTTGGCCAGCTGGGGAGGGACTGCGGGAGGGCTCCAGGGCATGTCTGGCCCTTCTTGCTCAGTCCTGATCTGCCAGACCCCAGCAGCAAGTTAACCTACCAGTTGGAGCATCTGCCCCTAGTGGTCAGTGCATGTCATAGCGACTGGTCGACTGTCTGCCCCCTGGTGGTCAGTGCACATCATAGTGAGCAGTTGAGTGACCTTAGCATATCATTAGCATATTATGCTTTGATTGGTTGAATGGACGACCTGACACTTAACATATTAGGCTTTTATTATATAGGATGGATTTTGCAGTTCTTAGCTCTGGATGCAAAATGTGGCATGCTAGGCAGCTTCTACATTAATTCCCAATGATCCTTGCCACTTGGTAGTCACATTCTTTTCTAATCCCCTCCTCTCTCTTTTTTAAAAAAAAATGTATTTTTATTGATTTCAGAGAGGGAGAGAGAGCAACATCGACAAGAGAGAATCACTGATGGGCTGCCTCCTGCACGCCCCACACTGGGGATTGAGCCCACAACCTGGACATGTGCTCTGACTGGGAATTGAACCGGGACCTCCTGGTCCATAGGTCAATGCTCAACTACTGAGCCACGGTGGCTGGATCCCTCCTTTTTTTTTTTTTTTTAAGTGTATTTATTGATTTGAGAGAGGGAGATTTGTTCCACTTATTTATGCAGTCATTGGTTGCTTCTGGTATGTGCCCTAACGGGAGATCGAACCTGTAACCTTGGTGTATCAGGACGATGCTGTACTTAACTGAGCTACCTGGCTAGGGCTAATCCCCTCCTCTTGAGTGTGACTTGATTCTAATGAATAGAATACGGCAAAAGTGATGGAATATCACTCTAAGATTAGGTTACAGTGCCTTTCAACTAGGAGGAATTTTCCTTGTCTATAGCTCATGGGGGCTCCAATTCCCAGACTCTCTGCTGGGAGGGAAATTGAGCTGGAAAGTTAACCATGCAGAGAGGGCCAGGAACCAGGATTCACCCTGACCTTTATCATTTACCAGTGGAGCGAGCTGGACATTTGACAGGAAATGGTGAAAAATAACATTTTCCTGTGTGTCCAAGGGTGCCAGGCTGGGTTTGGATGGTGTCCAAAAGCAGCTAAGAAAATTCCAGTTCTATCAGGCACCTGTCTTTTTTTCTATGACTATGGCTAGCCACACAAGAAATCACACAGATACTGATTGCCTACTGAGTTAGTTCTGTCCTTAAAAAACATTTAAGCCCTAACCAGTTTGGCTCAGTGGATAGAGCGTCGGCCTGCGGACTGAAGGGTCCCAGGTTCGATTCCAGTCAAGGGCATGTACCTTGGTTGCGGGCACATCCCCAGTGGGGGGTGTGCAGGAGGCAGCTGATCGATGTTTCTCTCTCATCGATGTTTCTAACTCTCTATCCCTCTCCCTTCCTCTCTGTAAAAGATCAATAAAATATATTTTAAAAAACAACAACATTATTTAAGACTGGCCAGCATGGCTCAGTGGTTGAGCATCAACCTTTGAACCAGGAGATCACGGGTTGATTTCCTGGTCAGGGCACATGCCTGGGTTTGCGAGCTCAATCCCCAGTGTGGGGCGTGCAGGAGGCAGCCGATCAATGATTCTTTCTCATCATTGATGTTTCTATCTCTCTCTCCCTCTCCCTTCCTCTCTGAAATCAATAAAAATATATTTTTAAAAACATTATTTAAGATACAAAGGCATTATTTAAGATACAGAGTGAAGAAGATGGACAAGCAGCACCAGCAGCACCTGGGAAACTTGTTAGAAATGCAAATTTTTGGGCTCCACCCCAGATCTACTGAATTAGAAAGCCTAGGGGTGAGGCTCAGCTATTTTCATGAGGCCTCCTGGTGGGTGATTCTGATACACACCGGAGTCCGCCCTTTAGAGTCATCGGGACAACTCTTAAAATTACCAGTAGATAGAAATTGGCATAGTGTTTACCTGGAGGTGGGCTGGAGTGTAGACCTTGAAGCAGGGTGACCTCAGTTTTAGTACTGAAGGTCCCATGTCCTGGAAAAACCCCTTATTCCGGGACACCCTACTTTGAAGGGTCAAGAGTGAACTTTCTGGGGTGCTATAAATGGTCTCTGTTATTATCTGGGTGCTGGTTACATAGGTGTAAAAAATACCAAGCTATCCATCTAAAGTTAGGCCACTTTACTAAATATATGTTATACTGTAAAAAAAAAAAAAAATACTGCTGTCCAGATCATATTTCAGATCAATTGAATCAAAATATCAGCAGAGGATCCCAGGCATTGGTATTAGAAAAAACTCTCCAGGAGCTTCTAGTGTCCAGCCAGGAGTGAGAATGAATGTATTCAAATCACCAGAGCTCTTGTTGAAACGAAGATTCTGGTTCAAGAAGCTGGGTGGGGTCTGAGATTCAAGCATTTCTAACAAGCTCCCCGGGGATGCTGCTGCTAAACCATGCTCTGCATGGTAGTGAGGATTAAGTCCTACCTATCAAGATTTACCTTACAGCATTACTAGTAATAGTCATGTTATGTAAGCAACTTAGATGTCCATCAACAGATGAATGGATAAAGAAGATGTGGTATACATATACAATGGAATATTATTCAGCAATAAAAAAGAACGAAATCTTGCCATTTGCAATAATATAGATGGACCTAGAGGGCATTATGCTGAGTGAAATAAGTCAGACAGAGAAAGGCAAATACTCTGCGCCTCCTCTGAGCCTCGGTTTGCTGTTCTCTTTCCTTCTAGTTGTAGAGTCTCTCTTCAGCCAGCCTTCCTGTGGTTCTGGGTGATGTCCGTTCCGTCTTTTAGTTGTATTTTTGAAATGGTTGTTTGCAGCAGCGGTCTCCGGTGTTTACCTACGCCGCCATCTTGGTCTCTCTCAACTCTTTTTAAAATATATATATTTTTATTGATTTCAGAGAGGAAGGAAGAAGGAGAGGGAGAGGAGAGCATCAATGATGAGAGAGAATCATTGATCGGCTGCCTCTTGCACACCCCACACAGGGGTCAAGCCCACTACCCAGGCATGTGCCCTTGACCAGAATTGAACCTGGAACCCTTCAGTCCATAGGCTGATGCTCTACCCACTGAGCCAAACTGGCTAGGGCGCCAAGTTAATTCTTCACACCAAAAAGTTTAAGTTCAAGTGAAATCTCCAATTTCAGCTACTTATGCTTCCTCACATTGACACTCCTATAGCAGATGAGCAGGCACCACCTTCCACTGAATCAGGCGTCAAAAAAATTTATTGTCTGGGCGCAGGGGGAGGTGGCACTCCCCTGAAACATCTTGGTGCTGTTATCAAGGAAGAAAGAAGGCTGTGGGGAGAGGTGGATGAGCTGCAGGGTAGCCAACTCCTGAGGCACTCAAGGAACCAAGGTTTAGGGTGAGGTTAGGAAAAATAAGAGCACACACATGGGCAACCACACATTGCAGAAGCTCAGACAGCTCTTCCCATCCCCCTCCCTGACGTGCCAAGAGGTCCATGTTTGCCTGAGTCTTGGGTCTAGCCAAATCAAGACCCCAGTCTGGGCTCAGCTTGCTTGTCCTAAAGTCACCCAGGAAACAGCCCCTCTGGAGAAGCCAAGTGTGCCTTCCAGAGGTGCCCTGTCCCTTGGCCCTGCAGACGCCCTGGAGGCTGATATGGGGCTGCCAGCTGGTTTAATTACCCAGATGGGAAGTTGGCAAGGGGAGTCCAGTCTTGGGTAGAGATTAATGAGTCCATTATCTTCCTGGGCAATCATCCCCTGACTGTGGGCCCCAGTCTGGAATGTAGACATAAGGTGTAAATAAAGTCCCTGTTCTGAAGGAGCACGGTTGTCATTGTCTCCGGATGGGAATTTGCCCCAGAAATCCTTGGCTCAAATCCAGAAGGTGTCTTTGTTTGGCAGAGCAACCTGGTCTGTTTGGGGGCATGTGACAGAGCTCCTGAGGGCTGGGCAGAGGCTGGGGGGCAAAAAAATGTATTGTGCTTTCTCTTAAGCTCAAAAGTAATATATGCTTATAAATGATTTAAACTAGGAAGCTGCAGTAAGGTAACAGGTGATAGATCCTGCCCTGCTTTCTACTCCCTGTTAACAGTTTGGTGTGTATTCTTCCAAACATGTGTCTTTTTTTGTTGTTGTTGTTCTTTGATTTTTTTCTTTTGATTCATTTTTTCTAACTTTATTGAGGTATAATTGAAGTACATCATACGGAACATATTTAAGGTGTATAGTTAGATTAGTTTTGACATATGTATACACCCATTAAACCAGTGGTTCTCAACCTTCTGGCCCTTTAGATACAGTTCCTCATGTTGTGACCCAATCATAAAATTATTTTCGTTGCTACTTCATAACTGTAATGTTGCTACTGTTATGAATCGTAATGTAAATATCTGATATGCAGGATGGTCTTAGGTAACCCCTGTGAAAGGGTCGTTCGACTGCCAAAGGGGTCGCGACCCACAGGTTGAGAACCGCTGCATTAAACCTTCACCACAATTACGATAGTGAATATACCCATCACCCCCAAATCCATCGTCCATCCCTGAGCCCTTTTGGAATTCCCTCTCTTTCCTTCCTTTCCACCACTGACCTATTTCTGTCACTATAAATTAGTTTCCACTTTCTATAATGTACCAGTATATAAGTGGAATTAGACAGTATGTACTCATTTTTTTGGGTGTGGGTGCTGGTTTCTTTGACTCAATATAATGATTTTGAGATCCACCGATGTCTCAGGTATCAATAATTTGTTCTTTTTTATTACTTTGTAGTATCTCTTTGTATGGAGGGACCATGATTTGTTTATCCATTCACTTACTGATGAGCTTTTTAGGTTGTCTCCCGTTTCTGGTGATTGCAAATGAAGCTGTTGGGAAATTTGTGTGTCTGAGTCTCTGTGGGACAAATGTTTTAGTTTTTCTTGGGTAAATGCCCAGGCGTGGAGTAGCTGGGTCATGCCTGTGTTTAACTTTTTGAGAAACTGGTTTGCCACATTTTAAAAAAAATATATTTTATTAATATTTATTTATTTACTAGAGGCCCGGTGCACAAAAATTTGTGCACTGGCCGGGGTGGGGGTGGGGGTTGGGGGTGGAGGGGGGTAGGGGGGCTTCCCTCAGCCAAACCTGTGCCCTCTCACAGTCTGGGACCCCTCGGGAGATAACCACCTTCTGGCTTAGGCCGGCTCCCCAGGTGGCAGATGGCAGGCCTGGATCCCATGCTGGGTCACAGATGGCAGGCCCTCTGCCGCGCCGCCCTGCCCCGCCGCCCGCCGCACATGGCAGGCCCGGCGGGCGGTGGGGCAGGGCGGGTGGATCGCGATCGGCCCTGCGGGTGGCGGGGCGGGACATGGGGCGGGCGGATTGCGATCCGCCGCGCCCTGCCCTGCCAGCCACTGGGCTGTGCATGTGGACGGCAGGCCCTGCCGGCCGCCGGGCTGCGCACAGACGGTAGGCAGGCGGCTTCTGGGGTCGCACACGGGCGCCTGGATGGCGGCTCGAGCTGGCGGCTCGCGCTGTCCCGCCCTGCCTGCAGTGTGCAAATTAGCCACCATCTTTGTTGGTGGTTAATTTGCATATTGCGCTGATTAGCCAATGGGAGGCGTAGCGAAGGTATGGTCAATTACCATGTTTGTCTATTATTAGATAGGATTTACAGAGAGGAAGGGAGAGGGATAGAGAGTTAGAAACATTGATCAGCTGCCTCCTGCACACCTCCCACTGGGGATGTGCCCGCAACCAAGGTACATGCCCTTGACCTGAATCGAACCTGGGACTTTTCAGTCCGCAGGCCGACCCTCTATCCACTGAGCCAAACCGGTTACAGCTGGGTTGCCACATTTTGTATCCCTCTCACTAGCCAATGAGAGTTCCTGTTGCTCCACATTCTCACCAACGCTTGTGATCAGTCTTTCTAATCGTAGGCACTCTAATGGATGTGTAGTGGTATCTCACTGTGATTTTAACTTGTATTTTTCTTGTGACTAATGATATTGAGTATCCTTTTATGTGCAATTGTTAGCTATCCATATAAATCCTTTTGTGAAGTTCTTGAGAGCAGGGGGTCAGAGGGGGTTTTAGAGCTGCTAACGCTGTGGTCTCTGTGAGACATCCAAGGAGAGATATTGAATAGCAGTTGGAGATTGGAGTCTAGATTTCAGAGAAGTCCAGGCTGGAGATGTAAATATGAGAGTTGTCAGCATATAGGTGTTTAGACTGACTGCGATCACTCAGGGGGAGAAGAGACCCAGGTCTGAGTTTGGGGGCACTTCATTAATTTGAAGCCAGAAGTTGAGGAAGACTCCAAGAGACTAAGGTGTGGCTGGCCTCCAAAGATGGCCCATCAGGAACCATACCCTTGCCCCAGATGGTTTCTCTCAGTGGGTAGAGCACTGGCCTGCAGACTGAAGGGTCCCAGGTTCAATTTTGGTCAAGCGCACAAGCCTGGGTGTGGGCTCAATTTCCAGTGGGGGGTATGCAGGAGACAACTGATCACTGATTCTCTCTTATCATTGATGTTTCTATTTCTCTCTCCCTCTTCCTTCCTCTCTGAAATCAATAAAAAAATATTTTTTAAAAAAGAACCATACCCTTGAGTAGCCCCTCCCACCTTCAGTCTGGGCTGGCCCTGTGTAACCAATAGACTGTAGCAACAGAAGTGACGTGTCTGACTTCTGAGCTAGGTCCTAAGAAGCCCTGCAACTTTCACCTTGACTTTTGGAACACTGCTCTGGGATAAGCCAGCTGCCACCGAAGATGTTTGATTGCTCTGAGGCTGACATGATGTGAGGAAGCCCAACCTAGCCATGTGGAAAGACTATATGGAGAGAAAAAGATGGCCAGCTAGTCCCTGGCTGTTCCAGTCATCTCAGCTGGGGCAGCAGATAGGTGAGCGAAGAGGCCACTTTGGATGTCCAGCCCAATGAAGCCTTGAGATGACATCAGACTCCGCTGCTTTCTGCCAGCAACTGCATGTGAGAGCCCCAAGCCAGAACCACCAGCTGAGGCCAGTCAACCCATAGGACTATGAGGGATAATAATAAATCGTTGTTTAAACCTCTAAGTTCTGGGCTGGTTTAGTAAGCAGCAATAGATATCAGAGACAGACCTGAACAGTGAAGGGAGACTGACCTGCCTCCTTCTGCCCCCACCCAGAGAACAGTGCCCTGCAGCCGAGTCCCATGGAGAGAGGGGTGCCCAACCTCAGCTGGACAGCTCTCTGCATTCTGACGGGCCTCCCTCTCCCTGCTAAGAGGAGAATAAGCTCTTTGTGCCCACAGTTGTGGCATCTGCCAAGAGCCCCACAGCCCCCAGGGCCCTTACAAAAGGACAGCAAGGGAGGTTTTTCTGGGAACTGGGTCACCAGTTATTTGGAGGCTTCAAACCTGGACCAACAGAGAGAAAGCAGATAAAGGAGGCTGGAAACTACAGGAGGCTGCTGGGCCTTGTCATGGGGACTGCTCAGGGACATGTCCTGGTCAGGAGTGGCTGTCTGTCCCTACTTGATCCTTACATCAATAGAGTCTCTCTCTCTCTCTCTCTCTCTCTCTCTCTCTCTCTCTCTCTCTCTCTCCTCTTTCTGTCTTTCTTCTTTACTCTTTCTTGGTAGTTAAAACATTGATAAATCAAATATAGAGATCCTCTGCCTTTCTACCCTTCCTCCCTTCTTCTTCTTCTTTTTTTTTTTTTTAAATACACTTCATTGACTTTTCATAGAGAGGAAGGGAGAGGGATAGAGAGTTAGAAACATCGATGAGAGAGAAACGTCGATCAGCTGCCTCCTGCACACCCCCTACTGGGGATGTGCCAGCAACCAAGGTACATGCCCTTGACTGGAATCGAACCCGGGACCCTTCAGTCCGCAGGCCGACGCTCTATCCACTGAGCCAAACCGGTCAGGGCCTCCCTTCTTCTTTTACTTATAAAAATATTATTGGCTTTGCATTTATAAGAGTGATACATTTTCTTTCTTTTTAAAAATAGACTTCATTTTCAAGAACAGTTTTAGATTCACAGTAAAATTTGAGGATTAAGTACCGAGTTCCCATATATCCCCTGTCCTCCACCAGAATGGAACATTCTAACAATTGATGAACCTACATGGACACATTTTCACTCAAAGTCTATAGTTTTCATTAAAGTTCACTCTAGTGTTGTACATTCAATGGGTTTGGACAATGTATAATGACATATACGCACCATTATATTATCACACAGCGTAGTTTCACTGCCCTAAAAATCCGTGCTCCACTTTCATCCCTTCTTCCCCCTTAATCCCTGGAAACCATGGATCTTTTTACTGTCTCCATGATTTTGCCTTTTACAGAATGCTTTATAGCTGGAATTGCACAGTGTGTAGCCTTTGCAGATTAGATTCTTTCACATCATAACATGCATTTAGGATTCTTCCGTGTGTTTTCATGGCTCGATAGGTTATTCCTCTTTAGTGCTGAATTATATTCCATTGTCTGGATGCACCACATTTTATCCATTCACTTAGGTGCATCTTGGTTGCTTTCAAGTTTGGGCAATTACAAACAAAGCTGCTATAAACATCATGCGCAGGGTTTTATATAGACACTAGAGGCCCAATGCACGAAAATTCGTGCAAGAGTAGGTCTTCCTTCCCCTGGCTGCCGGCACCTGCTTCCTTCCGGCACCGGGGACCCGGGCTTCCCTCCTCTGGCCACCCCCAGGCACCCGGGACCTGGGCTGGCTTCCCTCCAGCCCCGGCTTTGTCAGGAAGGATGTAACGGAAAGGGAGATTGGCATATTACCCTTTTATTATTATAGATAAGTT
>NW_005871263.1:2052265-2053435 GCF_000147115.1 Myotis lucifugus | reverse complement strand
CAGAGCCTGGTACACAGCTTGGCTCCCAGGCTCTTACCTGGCAATTATTATGGCTATTATTATATTTTACTAGAGGCCCAGTGCATGGGAGAGAGAGAGAGGCGGGCTCAGCCTAGCCTGCACCCTCTCGAAATCCCAGGACCCCTTGGGAGATGTCCGACTGCTGAGTTAGGCCCAATCCCTAAGAGTGAGATCAGGCTTAAACCGAGCAGTCAGACATCCCTCTTGCAATCTGGGACCACTGGCTCCTATCTGCTCGCCTGCCTGCCTGCCTGCCTGATTGCCCCTAACCACTTACCTACCTGCCTCATCACCCCTAACCACTCTGCTTGCCTTCCTCATCGCCCCTAACCCCTCTGCCTGCCTGCCTGATTGCCCCCAACTGCCTCTGCCTCGGCCCCTGCTGTGGCTTTGTCTGGAAGGACATCTGGAAGGTCATTCGGCTGTCCGGTCTAATTAGCTTATTATGCTTTTATTATTATAGACTAGAGGCCCAATGCACAAAATTCGTGCAAGAGTAGGCCTTCCTTCCCCCGGCTGCCGGCTCCAGCTTCCCTCTGGCACCTGGGACCTGGGCTTCCCTTGCAGCCCTGGCTTCGTCTGGAAGGACATTGGTCTAATTAGCATATTATGCTTTTATTAATATAGGTAATATTGGTATCTATTACTGGTGTTATTGCGATGACAATTATGGTATAGTGACTACTACTGTTGTTGTTATTAACAATATTGTTGTTTTATATTATTACATATTGCTTTGATGAACCTCTGTGTCACCTCAATTTCCCTGGAACCTGGGGGAACCCTGAAAAGTTGTTGCGATGATTCTCACCATTATCTTCACATTTCACCTCCACTAGCTGTGCAGAGTTTGGGTAGGAGGAACGGCGGCGGATATCAGTTCCGTGACAGGTAGGGGAGGGGTCGGGCGGGGAGCCTCCGCCCCAATACTGGGCGGGACGCTAGGGTCGGTCCCCCCTCCCCCCGCCCGCAGTCTGCGCTCAGCGATGGCCCCTCGCGAAGCAGATCGGACCCTGCCCCTGGCACTCGCCCTGGCCGCAGTGGCCGCGGTGTCCTGGGCGAGAGGGCCGCCTGACGCACTGGGGCCGGGGCAGGGCTGCTCCGCGCTGGGCCGCTGCTGCCCGGCCGTGACCCGACCTGCGCAGCCCG
>NW_005871263.1:2045613-2049157 GCF_000147115.1 Myotis lucifugus | reverse complement strand
TGGAGAGGAGCACCAGACATTGCCCACATTCAGTTCAGTCACACCGCTGGCCATCTGCTGTGTGCCCAGCTCAGCTAGAAGCCATGGGGCTGGGAAGATGGGGCTCTGACCCGCCTCAAGCTTATATTTTGAGAAAACGGAGTAGCCATGAAAGAATTTTAATCAGCCGAAACCGGTTTGGCTCAGTGGATAGAGCGTCGGCCTGTGGACTGAAGGGTCCCGGGTTCGATTCCGGTCAAGGGCATGTACCTGGGTTGCGGGCACATCCCCAGTGGGAGATGTGCGGGAGGCGGCTGATCGATGTTTCTCTTTCATCGATGTTTCTAGCTCTCTATCTCTCTCCCTTCCTCTCTGTAAAAAATCAATAAAATATATTTAAAAAAAAAGAATTTTAATCAGAGCAAGATAGCAAGATGAGGCTTGGAAAGAATCAGTGAGGATGGGATGGAGGCAAGGAGAGGGTGGAGCTGGAGTGACTAGTAAGGCCTTAAAGGATGGACATCATTGCTTCCTATTTTCCAAGTTCATTACCAAATGTTTTCGTGTATTTTATATCCTTTAATTCTCACTTGAGCCCTGTAAGGATCAATGTCCCCATTTACGCACTTATGTATTCATTGCCCTAGTCATTACTCTAAGGTTTGACATAATTCAAATTGACTTAAGCTAACAAGGGAATTGATTGGCTCAGGTAACTAAGAAACAGTTCATGGACTCTGGTTTCAGGCATGGCTGGATCCAGGGACCCTGGGGATATCATCAGGGCTCTATCTCTCTCCACCTTTCAGCTCTGCTTCTGATAGCTTCATTCTCAGGCATGCTGTCACCAAATGGTAGCAAAGGTAGTACCCAGTAGCTCTGAACTGGTGTCCCTAGTAGAATGAGAGCTTTCTTTCCCCATTTGTTCCGACCAAAATCCTAGGGATGGTTTTCATGGGCCCAGTTTGGGTTATATGCTCATCCTTGATTCAATCAATTACTGAGCAGAGGAGAAGGAATATGTCAATTGGCCGTGTTTGTCTCACAAACACACTAAAGGAATAAGGGATGAGGTCACTCTATTCAAACCATGTGGACTGAGAGTGGGGAGGATTGGTTTTTCAAAAGAAAACTGAGGCATTGTTACCAGAAGGTGGCAGTAAGGGGGCTGGGAGGGTAGAAATGACAGCTGCCTGCCACTGAGCTATGAGAGACTGTACATTTAAAGGAACTCGAAGTAAAAGGGTGCTGGGACATTAAATAGAAGGAGGAGGGAGTGAATGACCGAGGGCGTGTTGCAGGAACAACTTAAATTTTAGCCACTAGGCTTGGGGGTCTTTATGATCCACTATAAAAAAAAAGAGCTTTTGTGAACCAGGTCAATAGGATACAGGAATCACTCAAGGAGTTCAGGTAACAGGTCAGAGCGGCATTCCAGAAAAATCCTTTTGGTAGACAGTGAGGAGGATGGACAGTCAGGGGGCTGGGAAGTGAGGTTCAGAGAAGAAGGTGGGGTTTGGGTTGTCCAGAAAGGCTTTTCCTGATGTTAGAGTGGGGGCAGAGGGATCCAAGGGGACTGGGAAACTCGGTCGGGCTCCAGCAGGCTCAGCTGGCACGATGTTATCTGGGTCTCTAGGGTGGGATGAGCAGCCTTTAAACCTCCCACCTCCTCTGCCCCCTCTTTTTTAGCTACACTGATAAGCTAGAATTTCTCCTTTACTCAGAAAAAGGTGGGATGGTCTTTGCTTTGAGAAACACCGCCATCTGGTGGTACTTGTTACAATGCCAACCTGCGGTCATATTTCCTTTGTTGTTGCTGAGGCAAGCGTTGCTCATTCAGTATTCATTTACTCATGATTTACTGGGTCCCCATGTGCCAGTTACTGTGCTTGGTGTTGGGATTCAGCAAGGAACAAGGACTGAGCTTCCGTGAAGCCAACACGAGTGGCGGAGGCTGACAAGCCATGAATAATCACACGAATGTACCGAGTCGCAACCCTAGGCCTAGGTGAGGTGCGATGACAGTTCCCTGGGGATATCACATGAGCATGCTGCTTGGTGACTTCACAGATGCCAACCACATGGAAAGAAGTGTAGGGTGGCATCTGCCTAATTTTCTGCAAATCTCTCATCTGCCTGACAGGCAGGGCAGGGCAGAGAATCATGGTGGGACTTTGGTACTCCCCTTTGATTCCTATAATAGTCATCAAAGCCCTGTATGCTATCACTGCCTTCTCCGTCTCTGACATCACTTCCTACACTCTCTCTCCTGCTGCAGCCACACTGGCTGGCCTCCTCGCTGTCTCTGCAGCATGCAACCTTGACCCTGCCCCAGGGCCTTTGCACTGCCCATTTCCTCTGCCTAGAAACTCTCTCCCCTACCCCCACCCCCCACCCCCCACCCCCTAGGTACCTACACAGTTCCCTCTAACAACTCGGATGTTCTTTGTCTTGGAGGCCTGCCTCCTTTGACCCCTTCATCTAAAACAGTTTCTCATCATCTTACCCTGCCATTCTTATTCTGCTTTGTTGTTTCTCAGAGAACGGATCACTAGTTGAAATTACATCATAGGTTGTACTGTTTATTGCCTGTTTCTCCTGCAGAATGTCAGCTCCTCCAGGGAAGGGGCATTTTCTGCTTTGCTCATCTGTGTCCCTGGCACCCAGCTCAGTGCTTGGCACACAGTAGGCCCTAAATAGTTGCCAAATAAATGTATAAAAATCACCGATTTTCTGAGCACTTACAGTCTCCTCAGTGCCTTGCATTCATCATTGCACCAGACCTGTGAGCCTGCAGTTCGCATCCAGGTTTGTCTAACTCCAATACCTTGGCTTGACTTAGATATTCTTCCCCCTGAAGCTCCAGTTGCCTCTTCTGTGAGATGGTTTGACAATAGTACAAATACATATAGGGAATCGGGGCCCTGGCAAGTGACAGATGGCATGCCCAGAATAATGAAGTGGAAGAGAATTTGATAAGGGCTCTATTCACAATGGGCTACAGGAGGAAATGGTGTTATGGGAGCCTGGTGGGAGCAGGATTCATGGTTGAAGGTGTCCCCTCACCAGGAGCCAGGCTGAGTCAAGGGGTAGGGGGGGCAACAAACACCGGGGCCGCACTCTCCTTCCTACCAGCACCCCCATGCGCTGCAGTCCGGTGGCATCTGGGGTCAGGGAGCCTCTGTGATGCACAGGCTTCCCAGAGGGCACAGGACAAAGGGGGCCCGAGAGCACACCATCTCCTAAGACTGTTGTGAGGGTTACACGTGACTGCCTGGCTCAGCACCAGTGACATCATTGATGTCATTATCAGGTGCATGATGAAGCAATCATGATTGTTAGGTTGCCACGCTTGATTTTCTCCCTCCCTCCCTCCTTCCTCCCTCCTTCCTCCCTCCTTCCTCCCTCTTCCCTCCCTCCTCTCTCTCTCTCTTCTCTCCCTCCTCCCTCCCTCCTCTCTCTCTCTCTTCTCTCCCTCCTCCCTCCTCCTTCGTCCTGCCTCTATAGTTCCTCTAAACATTTCAGCTCTGCTAAAAGTGGAGATCTGGTCAGGGCTACATGACTT